>NC_054828.1:88983882-89285653 GCF_018345385.1 Vulpes lagopus | reverse complement strand
ATTGCAAATGTACCCTTAGGTAATTAAATGAGGTGACTAAATCATTGAATTTCTTTTTCCAGGATTATTTGCATTTGATGTCTTCCTTCACAGATAAAAAGTTGTGATATACAATCAAATAAAGAAATGGAAGAGACTTTAAATAACTTGTTTCAGGAGAGACATAAAATAATTTTTCCCAGGAGGCAAATATGCAGAATGTGTACTAACTCTCTCCTACTCAGAACCCATAGCAGAAAGCTCTAGTCTATCACGCAATCTTTCCTACTCATCCTAAATGCAGCTTTAGAATCTTCCTCATCCCAGTAATCCAGGCAGACAGCAGTGATCCATTTTATGTGGGACAATGTCTATCTTACATATTAGGTATTCGAAGATGGAGTTTAGTTGCTGTATTTTTTAGTGTATAGGACTCATCCAAGCAGCACATACAAACTCTGAAAAGCTATTTGAAAAAGACAATGAGAATAATGACGCTCTTATTTTTACATGGATTCTCAGTATTTCGGTAGATAGAGTTTGTAGCTTCTCTCTTTGTTTTCTGGGAGCTTGAATTTGAGTGATTATTACATGAGAAAACATCTTTAAAACTGTTTGAAAAGGTAATCCCGTAGCCTATAAAATCTAAGCTTTAGGAAGCTTTGGGGGGAATCATTCTTGATTTTTTTCCCATTAATATATGTATTCCTGTTTCTTACAGTTCAGTGCCCTTCTTTTTTAATGTAATGTCTCTCTGAGCTTCTGCACCTCAGGGAGATCTTAGGAGGTTTTGGATTTATCTCTTATCTTAGTCTTCCAATAAAAATGAGACCATCCTTTGTGTTTCGGAAGATAGCTTTGAAAAGCAGCTTCAGAAAGCCAGGGATTTTAGATTTATTGAAGGGTGGTGGATTTATGTAGCTTCATTTTACCAGCAACATCAGTCCCTGCTGAGCTGGACCTATTTCTTTGGCTATAGGCATCTCGATCTAGGGTTGTATCTTCATTCTTGGCAGTGTTAAATATGGTTTCTTCTTGTACTGACTCCTGCCATGCCCTCTGGTGGATAGGAAGGGTGACTTCTGGATATCAGAGATTGAGATTTGAGATTTTTCCCTGAAATTTTTGCCATATTTGTGTGTGTTGTGTGCCTGTGCACATGTGCTTGTGCTCTAGGCCCTTGACCACCAGGGGATCTCCTGGGGTGGTCATGGCTCCTGAAGGTAGAGAAAGGAAATGTCCAGGGTTGCCTTGGGAAGCTTGTCCAAGGGCAAATGGCAAAAGGTGGCAGCTGTTTCTCCTTTTGGTTAACCAACTGTAATATAGTTTATTTTTTATTTTTGTTGTTTTGATCTAGTTTTGAGGCACTTCTGGAGGTTGGTCAGTTCTTCTTCATGGCCTGGTGATTAAGTCCATACCCAAATCCCTTCCCATATCAGGTTTTCACACTTCAGGGCCTCTATATACCTAATGCCCATTCTGCGGCCAGGTATCAAACAGCTAGCAACTGTCCCTATGCCTGGAGTCAGATAATTTGTTTGAATTAGTCAGTCCACAGAGAGCCACAAACCTAGTTAATCTCACTTCAACTGTCATATGTAAGCCGTACCCTACAACTCCAGTTTGCTGGTACCCTTCTTCCTAGAGTGCGACCCCCTATGTGGCCCTGCCTGGCAGCTTTCTCTCATTCACAACTATAAGAACAAAAAGCTCTGCCTTCCACCTATTCAAGTGTTATTATGTTGTGTGTCATCATTGAAAGAATCTTTAAATCCTAGAGAATAGCAGGGTACCATTTATGATGACCCATTGTCAGAATTTGACAGCATGGATTCAACTGGCTTAAACTATAAGGAAATCTTCTGACTCACATAACAAGAAATTCAAAACAGGATCAGCTTCAGGTACACACATACTGATCAAGGCTTGGAGTCCTCTATGATTCTGAAAACTCTTCCCTTTTAAAAAAAATATTGAGATATAATCGACATATTACATTATATTAGGTTGAAGAGTACAACCTTCAAATTATTCAATATTTATTATATATGGCAAAATTATCATCACAATATATCTGGTTAACATCTATTACCAAAGTTAGAAAAAATATTTTATGATGAGAACTTTCAAGATTTACTCTCTTAGCAACTTTAAATATGGAATACAATATTGTTAACTATAATAGATGTTATTCAGCTCTACATTACATCCCCATGGCCAACTTATTTTGTATCTAGAAGTTTGTATGTTTTGACTCCCTTAACCAATTTTATACCTCTGCCCCCTTTCCATCCTCCAGTAACCACCAATATGTTCTTTGTATCTGTGAGGTTTTTTGTTTTTTTGTGTTTTTGTTTGTTTGTTTTAGATTCCACATGTAAGTGAAATTATATGGCTTGTCTTTTTCTGGCTGATTTATCACACAGCATATTGCCTTCAATATCCATTCATGTTGTTACAAATGGTAAGATTTCTTTTTTATGGATAAATAATATTTGTGTGTGTGTGTGTATACACTAAATTTTCTTTAACCATCATTCATCCATTGGCATCTAGATTGTTTCCATTGTCTTACCTCTTATAACTAATCCTACAGTGAACATGGGGTGCATATATCATTTCAAGTTAGTGTTTTAATTTCTTTCAGATACATACCTGGAAGTGGAATTGCTGGATCATATTGTAGTTTTATTTCAAAATTTTTGAGGAACTTCCATATTGTTTTCCACAATGGCTGCTCCAATTTACATTCAGATGAAGAGTTCACAAAAGTTCTCTTTTCTTTTCTTTTCTTTTTTTAAGATTTTATTTATTTATTCATGAGAGACACACAGAGAGAGGCAGAGACACAGGCAGAGGGAGAAGCAGGCTCTCTGTGGGGAGTCCAATGCAGGACTCAATCCTAGGACCCAGGGATCATGACCTGAGCCAAAGGCAGGCAGTCACCACTAGGCCACCCAGGCATCCCAAAATTTACCTTTTTTATACATTTTCACCAACACTTGTTTTCTCTTGTCTTCTTCATGGTCACCATTCTAACAGGTATGTCTATATTTATGCCAGTACCATACTCTCTTGACTACTATAGTTTGGGAGTATAGTTTGAAATGAGGAAGTATGATGTCTCCAGCTTTGTTTTCCTTTTTCAGGATTACTTTGGCTAGTTGGGACTTCTGATACCATGTAGATTTATGGTCTTTTTATATTTCTGTGAAAAATGCCATTGGAATTTTGGGTTTCATTGAATCTATGAGTGATTTTGTACAGGACTGACAGATAAAATAGACTTTAAGCCAAAAATGGCAAAAAGAGAGAAAGAAAAAACATTTGATAAAATATAGCAACCTTTCATGCTTAAAACCCTCAACAAAATTGGATATAGAAGGAATAAACCTCAACACAATAAAGGCCATATATGACAAACCCATAGCTAACATCATACTCATGGTGAAAAATTGAAAGCTTTTCTTTTAAGATCAGGAACAAGACAAGGGTGTCCACTCTCACCATTTTTATTTAACATAGTAGGGGAAGCCATAGCAAGAGTAATAAAACGAGACAAAGAAATAAAAGGTATCTTAGAAAGGAAGAAGTAAAATTGTTGTGATTTGCAGAAAATGTGATTTTATATAGAGAGAATCCTAAGTAATCAACCAAAAACTGTTGGAACAGTTTATTGACAAATTCAATAAAGATGCAGGATATAAAATCAATATACAGAAATCAGTTATGTTCCTTACTTTCTTCCATGAGAGAAATCATAGCTAAAAAGATTTCTCTTGTTCCTAAACTATGCCATCTTGGAAGAGGGCTGATATGGGTAGTAAAACTACTCCTCTTACCCTCTCCAGTATGCCAAACTCATATTGTCATGCTCTAGTAGTATACTGAAAATCTCCTGTGGAAACATGGGCTTCCATAAAGCTGTCTTGTCCATGGGTGATTGTCTAAAACATTGTTTTTCAGAGGCTCCCCTGACCTTGACTGGGAGAGACTGCGGCCCATTCATAGGCCACTGCAGGTGCCATCGCCCAGACTTAGGTCTGTATGTCTATTACCCAATGCATGGGTTTGAGACTCATCCTGAGTGGCTTGGTATATAATGCTGGATCCCACAGTTCCTACAAAGTCACTTTTGTCTATATATAGATGTCAAACTATGGTTGTTGAGGGAGGACAAAAATGAGGAACATTGCATTTTACCATATGCTGATGTCACTCCTTTTCAATGTCTTGAGTAATAGTGGTTTTTGTTGAGATGACTAATTTCCTTACCAAATAGTCCTTTGGCCACATCCTTAGTGTTTTCTTCTTACCACACTTTCTCTTTTTTCACATTATGGGTAAGATGAAAAATTTTCCAAATCTTTAAGTTCTGCTTTCTTTTTGATTAATAATCCATCATTAATCTAATCCATTAAGTCATTTCTCTCTTCTCAAATTTTACTATATTAAACATTTTACTATAAGCAGTCAGGAGAAGCCAAACCACACCTTTAACACTTGGCTTAGAAATTACTTAGCCAAGTATCCAGTCTCATCACTTATAAGTTTTGCTTTCCATAAAACACTAGAATGACAACACAATTCAGCCCAATTTTTTTGCCACTTTATAACAAAGATGGCCTTTCCCTCGTTGTTCAATAATGTGTTCCTTATTTTTATACGAGACTTCATCTGAATGACCTTTACCACCTGTATTTTTACCAGCAATTCTATTCAAAATTGCTTAGGTATTCTCTAAGAAGACGAAGGCTTTTTCTACATTGTCCTTTTTTCTCCCTAGGCCCTTACCAGAATTGCCTTAAGCAGCACATTCCCAGCAATTTAGGTTTTTTTCTGGTATGTATCTCAAAAGTCTTCCAGCCTCTACCTATCATGCAGTTCCAAATCTGCTTCCACATTTTTAGGTATTTGTTATAACAGTACCACCAATTCTCAGTGCCAATTTTCATCTTCAAGGAAATGAGGAAAAATCCTAAGAAATTCCCACCTCACTTTCCCCAGGAGACTTCCCCCCAAAATATCACTAGATAGAACTGCATTAGATGGCCAATTCTAAATCAATCAATAAAAGGAGACCATCATTAGAGTAAATTAAACAGGATTTGGTATAAGGCATCCTCCCTTGAAACTGATGGCGACATAAAAAAGGCTACATGCCTGAAAAGTAAATTGTGGGTCTGTCTATTTTTTTATTTTTAGGGAGGAAAATGGAAATGGATGTTGGCAGAGAACCAGCAGTATTTGCTGTGCCTAGGTATACACTTTTATTTATTTCATCCTCTAAGCTCCCCTTATTAATTAACCTCCCCTTAGACTCTTTACACATGAATTTACTCATCTATGATATAATTTTACAGAAAAATATCCATGCAAACTCCTCACAATTAACAGAGGACAAAACAATATGACCGATGGCTGATATTTCCTTGATGTTTAGATAAAGTATTTTCTTCTTTCTAAATGAGTGGTTGGCTCTAGAACACAATTTTGCAAAGAGGAGTAACTTGCTATCTCACTAAGGGGTGTCCTGTAGCCAGGATTGAGTAGAGAGAAATATGGAACAGCTTAAGTACATTGGGGATCTGAAATTTGGGGGAGGGACACAACTAAATCCTGTCTATTCTTTACATTACTTATCTTTTTTCTATCATGGTAAATTATCCCAAAGTCTGTGAAGAAAGATGTTAAGGCTAAGAGAATGTATTTGCAGGGAAGTAACCAGCCACAAAAACTTGAAAACTTCTCTCCCTGAACACAAGAATAATGGCTCACTAGTGAAGGAAAGCCACAGGGAAGCAGATGGGTAGAGAATGGTGAAGTAGAAAGAACACTTGACCGGGAGACAGAAACCAAAATTAAGTTCACCCGTACCATTTGCTTTTAATTTTACTTTGAGTAAATCCTGAGCCTATTTTAGATACAGTATTTCAATCTGTCAAATAGCAGTAAACATGTCTGCCTCCTGAACCTCTCAAGGGAATCATGAGAATTTAATGAATTAGTGGAAATTAAAGTGTTTTGAAAAATACTGTTCTTCATAGATGTGGACAAGGATATATCCTGTTCCTATAAAGATATCTGAGTCTCCACACCTACTTTCTTTACTAGTCAGATCAACCAGTAAATTTAAAATCTGGAAAAAAAAATATCTGGGCTAAAGGCATTTTCTAATGCTAGAGTTTTGAAAAACTGATAATACAAAAACCAATCCACTCTCCCACAAGTAACCGATATGAGATATTCAGGAAAAATTCTGCCAGCGGCTTTTTCCAAATGACAGATGTGTGTGTCTGTGTGTGCTTGTGTGTGTGTGTGGTGTGAGTGTCAGCAGAGTGGTTGGGAAACTAGACAAGGTTGACTCTAAAAACCTACATGTTGTCTCTGATCTCTGACAATATTATCTCACAAGAGTACCTGGCAGTTGTCCCTTCCTGACCCTTTTATCTGTAACACTAAGATCATAAAATTTGCTCTTCTTACTTCACAGTATTTTCGTAAGAATTACTTATAAAATAAATCATTAGGGAGCATTGTGTAGACAAGTTCCCTATCAATGACACTCATCAGACACTCAGCAAAAGAAACCCTAGTCAACTCTCACAGACTAGCTTATATCATTCCTTCTTCAGAAAATATTTCTAACCTTCTTTGGTAAATACATTGCTATTTTTTTTCCTCCACTTCTGTGATACCAACAATTCTCCATAACTCAGCCCTGAATGAGTCTCATATTCATTTTTGTCTCAATGGATAAACTCTAAGATTCTTGTTACTGGGGCCAATGCCATATATGAAAGGTGGTAGACTAGGTAAGAGCAGTGGTTTTGGAGTCAACAGACATTAATACAAATCCTAGTTTTTCCTAGAAAGTTGCTTTCCTAGAAAGCTGACCTCTTTAAGCCTTAATTATTTCTTCTGAAAAATGGAGGTAGTAATAACTAAAAAATTTGCTGTGGTTATTAAATAAGACAAAATATCTAAAGGCTTTAGCATGGCAAATAATAAGTACTGAGCAAAGGTAGTTATGATTGCTTAATAATAATAGCCAAAAATGTTATAGTATTATTTATAATGATGATCTTCAGACACTCTGAGAGTCTAGAGTGCTTTTAGAATCAGTGAAGAAAAGTTAGACTCAAATTCAACACAGAATTAGTCTTTAGTTTAATAGAATTGTGACTTTTTAACTGTTATTACTTGCCTAGACTTTAAAAAAATATTTTATTTAGTTGAGAGAGAGAGTTTGTATGAGCATTGGGGAGGGACAGAAGGAGAGGGAGAAGCAGACCCCTTGGTGAGCAGGGAGCCCTACACAGGGCTCAATCCCAGGACCCCAAGATCATGACCTGGGCCAAAGGCTGACACTTAGCTAACTGAGCCACCCAGGTGCCCCTTGCCTAGACTTTTGGTACTTCACTGTCTCTATTTTACTCAGAGAACAAAATTTGATATTTGGACTGTGAGTAAGCACCCCCATGTTGTTTTCTTTCTTTTCTTTTCTTTTCTTTTCTTTTCTTTTCTTTTCTTTTCTTTTCTTTTCTTTTCTTTTCTTTTCTTTTCTTTTCTTTTCTTTTCTTCTTTTCTTTTCTTTTCTTTCTTTTCTTTTTTTCCTTCCTTCCTTCCTTCCTTCCTTCCTTCCTTCCTTCCTTCCTTCCTTCTTTTCTTTCTGCCTTGCCTTGCCTTTTTAGAATGGTGCTCGCTTAATCTGAAAAATTCAAGTGTGTCTGACTTCCCTTTTGCACTAGATTTTGATCAGTGCTCATAGGCCCTCTTTGCAAACCCCCATCATATGGCGTGGTCTATAGGTCTTTCCAGGGGATCCCAGCATCTACAAGACTACTTCCTACTTTGGGTGCAAGAGATCATCAGAGTCAAAGAGGCAGAGCCTTACTTTCTATCTGCCAGGTATTGATTCCCTTCAACTCTGGGGCTTACATCATTGAAGACTACAATTTTTTATAGCAACATCATCAAGTACTTGGAAGAAGCTGTACTGTGTTCCATGCCTAAGATTTGGTTAGAGGTGCAATAAACTTCCTGTCTCTACAAATGCGTTCCATGAGCCTGGAGATCATTTGGCACATAGGATAAATCACTTGAAAAGCGAACACACACACCACAGTAGGATCTCATTTGTCCCAAGCCCTCCAGTTTCTGAGATTGCATTTTTCTTCAAGATTCAGGTAAACTAATTTGAAAGCTAAAGATATGTAAGTAACTAAGGAAAGTCTGATGTCTCTTCCCCCAAGATTCCTGAGAGGGCTGGTCAAGGGTTTATTTATTCCTGTGTCAGGCCTTGCTGAAGCTGTCTGCCTTCCTGTGTTTTCATCTGACTGTGGCCCTAATTCCTGAGGTTGACATGCTTTGTACCATACTAGGCAATTTTTTCTTCTTTAATTTCCTGGAAATACCAATCACAAGAATGTTTATGTGGTAAGTATTTACAAAAAAATATAAGAATAGTGGAAAGTAATGCCAGTGTAGGAAAGAAAGCCACATCAAGATCAATGTCAAATAACAATTCCTTGAAATAAGTGGAATTACAGCCAGCCGAGGCTCTTCATGCCCCTCTGGCCTAGCTAGCCTACTTGGCCTCTCTTCTTTGCCTTCATTTCATGTCTCCCTGCTTCTTGTTTTTTTTTTTCCAGGATTCTCTTCTCCTCTGACTCCTGAGTTACAGTGAACAACTCTCAATTCCTTATTACTTTTGTAGGTAGAATAACTTTAGTATTCTTATGTTCTATTCTTCCCAGAAATTCCTGAGAAAATTTCAGCAGATGAAGTATACTTATTATTTTAAGATAAATATCAAAGTGTTAGTCTGAAATATGAAAAAAATTCTCATTTATTGATAATTTATTTCACTTTCATACTACTACAGGCAATTTCAGTTGTTTTTTAGAAGGTACTCACATTAGGTTTACAGTAAATAAGAGGACGGGAAGGGGATAAGCATAATCAGAGAAAATTTTAAAAGGGGGAAAACATGGCCTTTACCCTGATTCCTGAGATCTTCAGAATGGAACTGAAAAGAGCAGGAAAGAGATGTGATGATAAAGCAGAGTTCTAGACTTCACTTTCTACCTCCCTGGCAGTCAGGTGTGGCCTCAGGGATGAGTTGTGGCCAACAGGGTGTGAGTAATGTGAACTACTCTGTGAACTATTCTTAGGTATGTATTTATATTTATATTCTTTTCCCTTCTGCCAGCTGAATGAGTAGGATGTTGAGGGTCTGGGGGAGATCGAGTTGCAAATGGAAGGAGCCTGGATCTCTGAAAGTCTATATAGAAGAGACTCCTCTGCCAATACACAATGGACAATAAATAAGATCCACATTAATTTTCTCTTGATCCAGAGAAGAAATGAGAGGTATATTGGTTAAACTCCGTGCCAATACTTTTATTTGGGTCTTTTTCTCTATTTTGAGGACTCCTTTTCTTTATTAAACAGTGTGCTTTCCTTAACTTCAGTACTGGCCTCAGAAATCATCTTCTCTAGAAAAATTTTTCCTAACTAATTTTTCAGTGGCTATTAAATCTTTACTTCATTAGTTCAGTTTACGTTAGGATTGTTCTTGTATCAAATGTATGTCTTTAGTGACTCTTGCTAGACCAAGCTTGACATACAAATGGATAGACCAGTATCTTCATTCATTCAGATGGTTACGAAGAAATAGTAGAGTTCTTTGAGAAAGGACTGAAAACTTGTTCTGTAAAGAGCCAGATGGTAAATGTTTTAGGCTTTGCTGGCCATACAGTACTTTTATGACTATTCCACCCTGTTGTCATAGCAGAAAAACAGCTATAGACAATAAAATGAATAAGTGTGACATTGTGCCAATAAATTTGTATTTACAAAAATAGGCAACAGAACAGATTTGGCCTTTTGACCATAATTTGATAAACCTTTTTCTTGAGGATTCCTTAGGATTGCATACTCTCCTATAGGCTGCAATAGAGAGCATTGTAGTGCCCATGAAAATGATACATGGCTCTTTTTATATGAGTGAGCAGAGCCTAATGTCTGAAAATTAACAGAATCAATCAATGTTCCATAGTTCAAATTGAACTTGGACCTGAAAAACTTTGAAAAAGTGAGGTAGTAGCCACCTTGATGTAAGACAAAGTTCACATTGAAGACGAAATCTTAAAACATGTATTTTTCTTTTTTTACCCTACCTAAAATTATACTGTTTCCACTTTATTGACTGGATTGCATTTGACTGATAGCTCCAGGAAGAACACTGATAAAGAAAATATTGAAATCATCACTTCTAAGTGATGGACCAATGGTCTCAACCTAACAATCATTTTTTGTCTGAGCATAATAGGTATTCAATAAATATTTTTGAATGAATAAATACAATGTTTTAATATAATATCCTTTATCATGTTGCATGATCTCCATTTATTATGTGAAAATTTAATTAAAAGATTTAACAAATTTGTATTGATCAACATTTGTTTATTTCAATGGTTTTTCATTTATTTTTGAATACCTGTAGTATTAATACATTAAGAGAAAATCACAGAACAGCTCAAAATAAATGGAAAATTTTAAGGTATTTTATAAATCTTGCTAAATTTCCAGGAAGCCTAGGATTTGAATTAAGGCAAAACAAATGATAAGCAAGCTCTATTTCCAACAAAACTTATGAAAATACATATATTTAAAGTTTCGTAAATTTTGAAATGAGAAGCCAAGTAGAGTCTGGGAAAATGAGAGTTGGGAAACAAGCCATTTCCTCAGATTTTGGTAGAAACATATAATGGAAGGGGCCCTGTGTGTAGCCAAATCAATTCAGTTCATTACACCTTTATTGAATTACTG
Organism: Vulpes lagopus; assembly: GCF_018345385.1. Classification (NCBI taxonomy): domain Eukaryota; kingdom Metazoa; phylum Chordata; class Mammalia; order Carnivora; family Canidae; genus Vulpes; species Vulpes lagopus. The sequence continues at coordinate 89,274,838 of NC_054828.1, read as the reverse complement.
GTTTGTAAGTCTTTGGGTTTTACTATCCCCATAAGTATTTATACTCTTAGAGGAGAAAGGTCTATGTGAAAAATCAAATAACCCAGTTCAATCCAAAAGACCAGTTTTACCCTGGTACCAAAATCAGATGAAGACATCACAAGAAAATAAAACTACAGATCAATATATCTTATGAATATAAATGTAAAAATCCTCAACAAAATACTAGCAAAAAGAATCCAATACTATGTAAAAAGAATTATACACCATGACAAAGTGAGATTTATCCAGGCATGCAAGATCATTTCAACCTGTGAAAACCACTTAATGTAATGCTCCATATATATTAATAGAACAAAAGGAGATAATCATATTACCAAGTCAGTGTTTTCAGAAAAAGCATTTGATAAATCCAACATCCTTTCATGATAAAAAAACAAAACACTCCACAAACTAGAAATAGAAGAGAACTTCCTTAACTTGATAAAAGGCATCTATGAAAACCCCACATTTAACATCATGCTTAAGGATAAAAGACTGGATTCTTTCCCTCTAAGATCAGAAACAAGACAGAGATATCTGCTCTTGTTACTTCTGTACAACATTGAATTGGAAGTTGTAGCCTGGGTAGATGGGGAGGGGTGGGAGGTGGAGTAGGAGGAAATAAAAGACATCCAGATTTGTTTTTCCAGATTCTTAAAAAAAATGAAGTAAAACTACCTCTATTTGCAGATGACATGATCTTCTATATAGACAATCCTAAGAAATGCACAAGAAAACTATCAGAATTAATAAATTCAGTAAGTGTGCAGGATACAAGATTAATAGACAAACATTGGTTGTACTTCTATGCACTAGTAATGAAAGGTCCACAGTAAAATTAATAAAACAATTCCACTTACAATAGTGTCGTAAATAATGTTTAGGAATAACTTTAACAAAAGAAATACAAAGTGTGTATTCTGAAAACTATAAAACATTTTTGAAAGAAATTAAAGAAGACTTAAATGAAAAGATTGCCTGTGTTTATGTAATGGAAGACCTACTATTATTAAGATGACAATTCTACTCAAACTGATTTACAGATTTAACATAATCCCTGATTTCATTCTAGTAGAAATTGATAGGCAAATTCTAAAATTCATATAGAAATGCAAAGGCGTCAGAACAGCTAAAGCAGTCTTAAAAAATAGAAACTTCCCAGTTTCAAAATTTACTACAAAGACCATGTGGTAGTGGCAGAAGGATAGACATATAAATCATTGGAATAGAAATGGGACCCCAGAAGTGAACCATTACATTTGCGGTCAACTTATTTTTGGCAAGGGTGCCAAGACAATTCACTGGGAGAAAATTGTCTTTTCAACAAAATGGTGCTGAGACACTGGATATGCACATACAGAGGAATAAATGTGGATCCCTTCCTTACACTGAACACAAAATTAGTTCAAAATGGATTGTGGATAGACCTACATGTAAAAGCTAATCATATAAATCTCCTGTAAGATAACTTAAGGGTAAAACTTTGTGACTTTGAGTTAGGCAAAACTTTCTTAGATACAATATCAAATGCATATGTGACAAAAGGAAAAAAGAGATAAACTGGATTTCATCAAAATAAAATTATTTTTATTTGAAATAATAACAAGAAAATGAAAAGCTATAGCATAACCAAGAAGACAAATAATAATGTGTTGGTGAGGATGCAGAAAAATTGGGATCTTCATTAATTGCTGGTATGAAAGTGAAATGGCAAAGCCACTTTGGAAAATAGTTTGGCAGTTCTTCAAAGGGTTAAACAGAGTATTACCATATGATCCATAATTTCCACTCCTAGGTATATGCCCAAGATAAATTAAAAACATATATATATATCCATACAAAAACTTGTACACACATATTTAGAGCAGTATTATTCATAAAACCCAAAAGCAGAAAGAACTCAAAAGTCCATCAAATGAGAAGCAAAATGTGGTTTATCTACGCAATGGAGTATTATTAGATCATAAAAGTGAATGAATGGTATAGGCTATAACATGTATGAATCTTGAAAACACAATGCTGAGTGAAATAAGTGACAAAAGACCACATATTGTAAGGTTGTAAGATTCCACTTATATGAAATCTCTGAAATAGGCAAGTTCATAGAGACACAAAGTAGACTAATGTTTGCTTATGTCTGGTTGGATTGAGGAGAAACAGAGAGTAACTGCTCCTTGGTAAAGGATTCCATGTTGGAATTATACAATATTCTAATGTTGATATAGTGAAGGTCGCACATTCTGTAACAATAATAAAGCCACTAAATCATAGACTTTAAATGGATGAACTACATGATGTGTGAGTTACACCTTAACAAAGCTATTAATTTCTTTTTTTAAAAGTCAAGTGACTCAAGAAATAAAAGGCAGATTGTAAGAATAGTAGGCCAAACAATGTTACATTAGTTTCAGGTGTACAACATAGTGATTTCACAATTGTATACATTATGCTATGCTCACCACTAATGTAGCTACTGTCACACAACACTATTACTCTATTATTTTAATAGTGTTCCTTTTATCCTATGCTGTTCCTTTTATCCCCATGACTTATTCATTCCATAGCCAGAAGCCTGTATCTCCCATTTCCCTTCATGCATTTTGCCCATCCACCAACCCTCTTTCCTTTGGTAACCATCAGTTTGTTCTCTGTATTTATATCTGCTTTGTTTGTTTGTCTATTCATTTATTTTGTTGTTGTTTTTTTTAGATTCGACATATAAGTGAAATCATATGAAATTTGTTTTCCTTTGTCTGCCTTAATTCACATAGCAAAATACCCTCTAGTTCTAACCATGTTGAAGAAAATGGCAGTATCTTACAATGCTGAAGTTCAGAGAAGAAAGAGGAGAGGTAAAGAGAAAACAAGAGGTAAAGAGAACACTTGAGGGATAGGGTGTACCTATCACATCAGAACAATAAGTTCCTAAAGTGATCCTTACTATTTTTCTGATTTTGGAATTCATAATGAAGCCAAAAGAACAGGCCTTAATTCATTTCCATTTATAAAAACATACTTTTGAGGTTAATGTGACCTTCACCTATTCAAGAATTAGTGCAAAAACAGGGATTTGTCCATGAGCAATTATTTCATGGCATGCCAACCAGTGTCCATGTGCTTGGGTACTAGCAAGTAACTGAAGCATATGAGTGATACATACATAGCAGACCCTTTCTTAGAGAAAGTAATTGGATTCCATTTGTAGAATGTGGTATAGGCATCCTCCAGTGGAGCAACATGCAAGATGAACTGATCATGCTGAATAAAAATGGGGCCCATAGGAAAAATTCCTGTTTGGGGACTTAGAGTAGGGTAGTAGAAGATATAGACCAAAGAAGGATTTTGGTCCATTGTCCTGAGAGGAAGGATCGATTATCCTTGACCTGGAGTCATTCACCAGAATTTCACTTCTTTGAGCCTTGTTACTTTCAAATCTTTGATACAATTCTGTATCACACACTCTACCCTGGAGAGTTTCTTTACTTGTGTACTATCAAAATTGTGAAACCACAGGCTGGAGGGGGCAATTCAAAATGTAACACCAATCAGCTGAGAAGCAATTACACGTACATGTGAAGCCTGTCCAGTTTTAACCCAGCTACATAACATAGAAGGGAATTAAGGGTATAAAGTATTATATCTGTTGAAGTGCTTGAGGATGGTATATAAAAATTAATCAAAGTCATTAAAGTATTTTTTTTTCTGTAGATATCAACATTTTAGTCCTTTGAGTGAGGTAAAATGTGGCTAATGCTGTAAACTAATTAACTGCTCTGTGCACAAACATTAATTATAGAGAGATAAGGTTTAATACTAGCTGTACATGGATGGGGTGGTAAGCAGCCAGCTAAGTTTTGAAAAGAAAAGAAGAAAAAGCTCATTTCTTGGAAAGGACAATGAAGAAATGAGAATTATTGGATTTACACGAGGAAAATCCATCAGGATAAAACATATCCTTGTTTCTTTACGTTTTTGATAAGATGCTGCATGATTCATACAGCATTTCATCTTTGCAAAGATATTAGAATTGTGACAAACACCCAGCCAAATATTCTTCACTGAATGAAGGTTAAGAATGAGATTTAAGCTGGGTGTGGAACATCTATTTTGTCGAAGGCTTTATATACAATCTCTGGACTTCAGCCTCTATTCTGGACATATCTTCAAATATGGACCTCACAAACTTGCTTAAGAAATAATTTCCTAATTTTAACTGTGATTTGATTTTTAATTTAAGAACAGTATAACTCCAAATTGATACTTAGCATAATTTTTGTTCCACAAAGTACTACTCATTATGTCTTTGTTAAATGAATGAATGAATAAGAATAACCAAGTGTAGCTGACTCTATCTACACCTGCTTCACTGTTGGGAGAAAGCAAAGCATATATTCTACCAAAGGTCAGAAGGTTAGATTTCATGTATGAATGAAAGCTTACACAATTTATTTCATAAATAAGCAAAAGGGAATTGACTGTGTGATATCCTTTGAAAATTCTCCAAAAGGGCAGATGGCCAAGTATATATCTTTTTCCATTAACTGAAGTTTTTCATTTTAACTAAAACCTTATGTCTGGTTAAAATAACACTGCCCTTGGGAGATAATGCATGCATATATTACAGGTGTAAATATCTCCATGGGAAAAGACTTACCGGATTCATTCCCCATGCCAAGGGTCTGAAGATTATGTCCACAAACAAGGCAACTAGTAGAATAAGTTTGCCAGAGGAAGATGTGGTGCCTATAGCAGGAGTTGATGAGGGCAAATGTGAGGGTCTGCAGCAGCAGCTGTAGAACATCATGAGGGTACTTCAGTCCTAAAGATGGGAGAAAAAAAATGGACTAAATTGGACTTTAGGAATGTGGAAGGCAGTTGCTGATGTCTTAATTACTCTAGAGTACAATGAGACTGCATCTTGTGTCACTATTTCACCTTCTGACTATGACTGAGAGATGACTATAGAACTTCAGCACCAAACCAGTCTTTAGAAATTATTTAAACTAATCACTTCATTTTACCATCTTAATTAAATAATTTGAACTAAGTCATACATAAGTAGTTGATGACAAGAGCTCCCTGCTGCAGTGCTTTTTCAGTTAACCCACAGATGCAAGTAATAATTTTTCTGCCTGCTTTATTCTCCAAATTTCACAAGTATGAAGATGGAGAATTTCTAAGCGGAGGTAGAAACCACCTAAACCTGAGCCACCTTGTGGCCCAGTCATAGCACAGATGGTCACTGTAAAGAAACACACAACTCTAAGAACCAGGAGGAAATGATGATTAAGATTTTACAGTTATTCAGAAAAGACATTTGTAATATTCAGCTAATCTTCCTTAAAATGCTTTCTTGGGGTGCCTGGGTGGCTCAGTTGAGTATCAGACTTTTGATTTCAACTCAGGTCATGATCTCAAGGTTGTGAGATCAAGTCCAATGTTAGGCTCCATGCTAAATAGGGAGTCTGTTTTTCTCTCTCTCTCTCTCTCTCAAATAAATCTTTAAAAAACACTTCCAAAAAAACTTCCTCGAAGTCTCACACATCACAATATAGCTGCACCCAGTCTCTCTTCCCTTTTCTCTAATCTCCTTCAAGCTCTCTCTGAAACCAAGCTATGCTGGCTTTGACTATCTTAATTTCTCACTTTCTGTATTGATTTATCTCGTCAGAGCAAAAGAAAAGTATTTCTCTTATAAAATTCATTACATTATCCATGTTTTTTTTTTTTAAGTATTCTTTTCATCCCTTATTTCCTACATGGAAAGCAAGACCCACTAACTGCATGGGCAAGGAAAATATTTCCTTAGTAGCCTATGAATAATCTTGTTACATTATGACTAGAATTTATGGCAGAAATGCAAGGGTAGTTTAAATACATGTAGAAAAATCATATGCTATAATATTCAGTGCTTATTTGTGATTTAAAAATAAAAGCTCTTGAAAAAACTTAAAAGTGAACTTTCTAACCCATAAAGGGTATTTACAAAGCCTATAGCAAACATTAAGGTATCTTAGAGACATTTCCTTAAGGCTAGAAAAAGACACTCATTTTATCACCATTGTTTGTTAGCATAATGGTGGGTGTTCTGACGAATTCAGTAGGATCCTCAAAAAGTAACAAGTAGTATTCAAAACAGACAAAATTGTTGTGATTCACCTATATCTATTATGAACCTTGACATAGAAAACCCCCCAAAGCCAACAGACTATTAGATACATTAGATAAAAGACCAACACATACAAATCAATAATATTTTTTATACTGGAAGTTACTGATTTGAAAATATAACTGAGAAAGAAGATAGCATGTACAACAATCAGTTTAGAACATATAGGAATCAACCAACAAAAATGTGCACATTTTGTGAATAAAGTATAAAATGTTATTAAAAATATTTAAAAAGCTGAAATAATAGAGAAATATACCAAATCTGTAGAAATGAGGATTTCAAATTGTAAAGACTTCAATTTTCCGTAAGTTAATCCAAAAGTATAATGCAATTCTAGATGAAATCTGAGGAGATAAGGAGGTGAAATTAGACAATCTGATTATAAAATGCACATGGGAAAAGTAAAAGTTAAAAAAAAACTTATCAAAAAGAATAAATGCCATGATATACTACAACACAGTACACAAAGTCCAGGCAATTAAAATAAGGTAAAAATGAATCAGAAAACAAACAAACAAACAAACAAACAAACAGACCAAGAGAGCAGTCTGGAAAGTTCAGAAACACATCTATATATACAAAGATCCCAATTGATAATTGGGGACAATCTGAAGCAGTAGGGAGGAGATTGCTTGACAAATGGTGTGGAGATGTTGTTTTTAATATGAAGAAAAGTAAAACTCGGATTATATTCCAAACAGTAAACAAAAATAATTTCTTAATAATTATTATATTTTCCTATTATTATAATAATTATCATAATAATTTCCATCACAGATTAAAGATGGAAACATTAAGAGAAAAACTAGAAAACCATTTGAAAACATATAGAACTAGAAAAATAATTTTCTTAAATAAGACACCAAAAGCAAAAACCACAAAAACCACAACATTTAATGTATTTGTATGTCAAAATTAGATTGCAGGAAGAAAAGGGGAGAACAACCCCCGGACGGACCAAAGCCTGTGCTCCACTGCATCCCCACGTTCAGCGCTTACGTCCTGCCTCTGTTACCACCATTCCCAAGAGAAAGGCTGAAGGCGATGCTAAAGGAAACAAAGCCAAGGTGAAGGATGAGAAGATCTGTTAAAACTGCTACTTCAAAGCCAGCGCCCAAGGCTAAAAAGGCTTCTGCAAAGAAGGAAGAGAAGGTACTCAAAGGGAAAAAGGGAGCTGATACTGGCAAGGATGGAAAAACCCTTAGAAAATGGAGATGCCAACAGACCAGGCACAGAAAGCTTAAGATGCTGGAGATGTCAAGTGTGTGTGCACTTTTGATAACTGTGTACTTCTGGTGACTGTACGGTTTGAAATTCTATTTTTATCAAGTTTTATAAAAATGCAGAATTTTGTTCTACTTTTTTAAAAGTTATGTTAGTACACAGAACTCTTCATTGTTGTTCTGGGGGAAGGGCATATGTCACTAATAGAATATCTCTGAAGCTAGATTTGATACAAGGGGAAAAACCTTTCCCTTCTAGTTTTGAAAGACTTCCTCTTGGCTCCCAGGAGGATGGATTCTTTGATGTTGACACCACCTCAGCACAAACACCCTGGTGGTGTGGAAAGACTAAGATTCTTTTTTTTTTTTTGTCCCCTTTTCCCTCTCTGCCTTCAACATAGACTTGACATGCTTACACCCAGAGACCTGCTGGAACCTGACCCCAAGAAATGGTTCCCAGTATGTCAGACAATCTAGACTTTACACCGTCACCACTGAAATGGTGTCCCTCAAAAGAGTTCCTTTTTGTTAGCTTGTGGGTTTTCAGATTGATAATTCTGTCATTTTCATTTCATTTCCTGCAAGTCAGGGTCAGGTTGTAAAAAGTTGTTAAAGAGCATGCTAAATATGAACTGTCAACCTTCGTTCTAAACTTCCCCTGTTCAGAGCATCACATGAAGACTTCACTGGGTTTTATAGTGGCTTTCTGATTTTGGTAGTATATTGAAGAAGGGAGTTTGAAAATTGTTGTATCCTGTTAATGATTGTCTGCCCATGTCTTGCCTGAAATACCATGATTGTTCATGAAAAGAATCTTTAATAAAGCTGGATACAGTTAGGCTTGGAAAAAAATAAAATAAGATTGCAAATAGTTATACTGTAAGAGAATAAGTATTCATATATATCATTAATAAAGGATTAATATTAATTAATATATAACGAATAAAGGATAAGTACATAAGCAAAAGAAAGATAATAATCTTAGCAGAAAACTAGGCAAAACATAAATAGGCAATCCAAAAAACCAAAACCAAGAGTCGCTAATGTGCATGTAAAGAGATGACCAATTTCATTAGTTATCAGTGAAATGCAAATTAAACCAACAATGATACAATACCTTATACCCATCTGACTGGCAAAAATTAAAGTCTGATAAAATCATGTCCTGGTAAGAATGTGAAAACAGGAATTGTAAACAAGTAGAGCTATTCTGAAATGATTTGAAAATATTTAATAAAATTAAATATGTACCTATACAATATTTGAATATGGAACCTAGATAGTTTCTTACACAGATACACAGAAATGTAAATGAGTGGGCAAGAATTTCATCAAAGTATTGTTTATAATAGCCAAAACCTTGAAATAGCCTACACGTCCATCAAAAATATGTTATCTGGAAAGTGTGAAGAGTTATGCATAAACTAAAAGAATGTTCTACATTTTTATCTAGCTATTGACTGGTTTATATAGATAGACGGATATATGGGTAGTAACATGGATAGGTCTCAGAAAAACTGTCATGTTGAAATACTAGAATTGTAACAGAACAATACTAATAATATAAATTAAATATTTAAGAGTATGTACCTACAGTAATAAGACTGATGAAACAAAAAGAAGAAAGAATATAATAAAACACAGGACAGAGAATATGCACAGGCCAATTAAGGTAGAGTTACAGAAACTGTTATAGTCAAATACACAGCAATGCTCCTGAATTTACATATATACATAAATACATGATTAGATATATTTTTATTGTGACATAAAAATGTGTTAATTTTTTCAATTAAATACATTTCAGTTTTTGTTTTAAAATGACTTCAGGGGGATCCCTGGGTGGCGCAGCGGTTTGGCGCCTGCCTTTGGCCCAGGGCGCGATCCTGGAGACCCGGGATCGAATCCCACATCAGGCTCCCGGTGCATGGAGCCTGCTTCTTCCTCCGCCTGTGTCTCTGCCTCTCTCTCTCTCTCTGTGACTATCATAAAAAAAAAAAAAAAAAAAAATGACTTCAGGGACTCCTGGGTGGCTCAGCAGTTGAGTGTCTGTCTTTAGCCCAGGGCCTGATCCTGGGGTCCTGGGATCCAGTCCCACATCGGGCTCCCTGCATGGAGCCTACTTCTCCCACTGCCTATGTCTCTGCCTCTCTCTGTGTCTCTCATGAATAAATAAATAAAATCTTTAAAAAATGACTTCATATTTTCTTTCCTTAATTCTCTAACAATCTGAAGTGTACTGTTTTGTGCTTGCCCACATGGAGACTCCTTGGTTACCAGTGTGCTCTGTTTTCCCAGAGTTAGTATAAAACCCAGCTACAGTCTTTCCTTGTCCAAAAGGTTTGTCATACTCAAGACGTTTTGGACTTCTCTGTAAAGCTGAAGATCTCATTGAGTGTTTTACTCCATATTTCATATATATGGATATACCACTGGATATTATTCAACAAAACCCATCAGTAAGGAACTTATTTCTGAACTCCTCATTGCCTGGACCATTTATGAGCTCTGGTGCCACTTTAAAAGAATCTGTATCTGTCTTGTTTACATAATCTTCCCTGTGGCCTAAATCTCTGACAACTTCTGACTCTAGTTAACTCAAAGTTTGTTCCTAATTTGGTTTTATTCAATCTTTGATATTTATAACCACAACAGATATTTGACTTCTTAAAACAGATATTTTTTTTTGACCTCTTACAAGAGTGATATCTGTTGAAAAAGAACCATTGGGAGGGAAGATCTTCTCCCTTTCTCTATAGGATGTGCTTAATCCTTTGGTTTATGAGTCCTCAATCAAGGCATATTCAGCCACCTGAATAGTCTATTTGTATTACAGATGACTTCTCCTGAAAGGAGTAGTCTATCTCACCTTGGCAAAGCCTTGGAAATTTACTTCCTTAAAATAAGTGAAAATATCAAGTAAAAATTACATCGAAATTCACTTTATTTTTTTGTGGTTCAGTCAAATTTAGTGGATCCAGATACTGTTCTGGGATTGCTGTGTCAATTTCTGTGTCCCTTCTCTGGACTAACATCTATTGTGAATGAATGAAGTGGCCTGAGGAGTGGGGAAGCTTAGGGATTGTCCTAAGGCATCCATGTGACAATACTATGGTGGTTTCCTACCCTACATCTTGTCTGCAAAGTCTTATACCACAAGACCCAATCCTGAATTAGGACTTCTAAACTCTATTACATCATGGTGGGTCAAAGAGCTTGAGTTGAGGATGAGACAAGGTTGATTTTTCCAAACTAACTTGCCCTCTATTGTCACTGCTTCATGGGCTATAAAATGAGAATAACAACAATAATAATCATTATCTTACATGGCCAAAAGGCAGTATGGCATAGTTTCTAAGAGGTTAGGAACAGATTCATTTGTTCCTAGAGTGAATTCTCAGAACTGCTTTACTAATTATGTTTTCTGGACAAGTTGATTAACTTTTCTTTATGTTTTATTCCTATCTGCAAAACAAGGATAATTTAAAAGTACCTGTATTATATGTGGTTGTGAGGGTGAAATTAAGTAGCTCAAGTAAACCTGTTAACAGAGGGCCTGACACATAATTGAGCTCAATAAATGCTGGCAAAATTATTATTATGGTTGTTTTGAAAATTGAAATGATAGCTATTTAGGCAAATCACTTAGCTTTATGCTTGGTGCTGAATAGACAATTAATATTAATTCCCTTCTTAGCAATAAAAAATGTGAATCTAATTTGCATAGGACTTGAAAGGGTGCTATCTCAAAAGAACAAAACAAAATGAAAAAAAAGTCTCCTGCCTAAGGAATTACACAGTCACAGTTGTTAGAAGACTTTTTAGACAGCCTTCCCATCAACATACCTCCGTCTTCACTGAGAAGGCAGTTAATATTTCCTAACAAGAGAAAGTTGGCCCAAACTTCCCGAAGTAGGAACTAAAGGAATGAGATAGACAAAGCTGTCCTTTGCCTTTTCCACATTCTTTGCAGATACTCTTCAGTCAAGTGACAGGGGAAAGAGGAGTCTGATATTTTGTTTTGTGAGTGAACAGAGACAGTCTGGTTTGACCTTAAACACTGAGAAGAGTAAACAGCCTCTCTCAGAGAAAGCCTCTCTCAGAATGTCGGCCAGCACTGCCCATGAGAAAATGAATAGGAGCAATCTGAGCCAGAGATGGAGAGCACAGAGGAAAGAAAAATGTGAAAGGTAGGTATTGTCATGATAACTCTCTCCAATGTGAGTTAGGATTTGATCTCATTAGGTCTTTTCAAACAAATTCTCTGTTCATGAAAAAGCTTCTTATTTAATGAAAAAGTCCAGATCTCACTTCTCTAACTCCCAAGGGAGCCAACTGAAGGAAGACTCGAGTTGTCCCCTGTTGGAACAGCTTCACAGACATTACATTGACTATTCCAAAGGGAGAACTGGGGAGATGAGAATGAACCATGGGAAAATGTTCCTTATGCCAAGATATGAGCAGAGAGATAAATAATCTCTAGATATTGCAATGGTATTCAAAGACATTAGCAGGGAAAACAAAAACATTTGGTCCTCTACATGGCTCCTGTAGTCCATTCAAGGCTCTCCTACCTTAGGCTGTGGCTTGGGCCAACTATAATCATCTTCCATATTGGTGTTCTCACTGAGAGGGATAAAGACTTCAAGCTGAAGAGCTCTACTCAGTGACCCATCAGGAGTCAACTCAGTCTTGAACATGTACTCTTTCATTAATCTAAATAGCATCTAGAATCTGTACTATGTACCAATATCTGCCAGGAGTGGTAGACTTTATGATAAATATGTCTCTGGCTTTATGAAGAAGGCATTTTAAGAAATCTAGTGTAGAAGACAGATATGGAAATAGATAATCCTATAAGCCACAACAAGGCAGGTATAGAATTAGAGACATGTACAACATTTACTACAATTCAGAACAGGGGATTCAACACAGTTGAGACAGAAGAGGAAAAGATAAAAGTAATTTCAGGGAAGGTATATTATAATATGTAATATTTCAGCTAAGATTAAAGTCAAGGGAAGCCGATTAGGGGACACACAAAGACATTTTAGGAAGAAGGAAGAGTAAAATAGTTGCAGAAGTCAGGAAAAATATTGCACAAGAAGTAGTGTTGCCAAAGAGTAAAGTGTGAGGTAGGGAGGAGCCAAAGATAAATCTGAGAGGCAAGAAGAATCAGATGATGAGGGATCTACACTTCATGCCAGACTGAGGAGTCATCAAATCATTTTAGCAGAAGAGTGACATGGTAAGATTTCTATGTCAGAAAAATCTCTCTGGAAACAACAAAGAACATAGACTGGTGGAAGTCATGGCTGAAAGCAGAGAATATAGGAAGGAGATTATGATAATAGTTTGTTGTGAAATGATGAGGGCCTAACCTCATTGCAGGTAGAATTTAAAAGAAGTTATGGATCTAATGAAATTTAATAAATTTAAGAGGGAAAATATTCAGGTTTGGTGTGATTGGTTGACAGGAGTTTTTGATGGTATGTCATCTGAAGTAGACAATACAAAAAAAATTCTTCCTATCATACGTTGATGTGATTGCCATTCACAAACCAGCCTTGTCACAGTAAATGAATTCTATACCATCCTTTCTCATTGGAGAAAGGAGAAAGGGATAAGATTTCCTAGCTCCTGGAGAGGTCTGTGATCTATTATTAAAAATATATATTTTTTAGTCAGTCAGAGAGAGACAAATACCATCTGATTTCACTCATACATTGAATTTAAGAAACAAAACAAAGGAAAAAAAAGGAGACAAACATAAAAAACCCCAGACTCTTAAATAGAGAGAACACACTGATGATTGCCAGAGGGGAAGTGGGTGGGGGGATGGGTGAAAGAGGTGAAGATTAAGAGAACACCTATTGTGACAGGCACTGAATAATGTATAGGATTGCTGAATCACCATATTGTACACCTGAAACTAATATAACATTGTATGTCAATTACACTGGAGTTTTTAAAAAGCTATAAGGATTCACATGTTTTTACATCCATGCAACGGAATATTATTCAGCAATAAAAAGAAATGTGCTATCAAGCTCTGAAAATCCTTGGAGAAACTTTAAGTGAAAGAAGCCAATCTTCAAAGGCTACATACTGTAAAACTGCAACTCTGTGGCATTCTGGACAAGGAAAAACTATGAATACAGTAAAAAGATCAGTGGTTTCCAGAGGTTAGGAAGAGTGAGGAAGGAGTGAACAAGTGGAACACAGAGGAATACTAGCATGGTGTAACTATTCTGTATGATACTGTAGTAGTAGATACATGCTGTTTCCCATTTGTCAAAACCTCTAGACTATACAACATTGTTGTATAGAGTGAGCCTTAATATAAACTGTGATCTTTAGTTCATAATACTGTATTAATATTGGCTCATCAGTTGTAATAAATATATCATTAATATAAGGTACTGATAGTAGTAGAAGCTATGTGTTGTGTGTGTGTGTGTGTGTGTGTGTGTGTGTGTGTGTCTGGAGGGGTAGGGGATGAGAAAGCCTATAATAACTCTCCTTAATTTGTGATTAAGTTTTCCATAAGCTTAAACCTTCTCTAAAAAAAAAAACAGTCAATTGGTGAAAATACGTATTTTCCCCATATCTGCTTCTTAATTTATGGAAAACTGTTAGTGTAGGGTAGCCTCAGCTCAACTCCAATATGACTTAGGTCCCTAGGGTTTCCCTAGAATGCATTTATTGGGGATGAGGAAACATAAATCATCAGGAGTTTTGTTTCAGCTCTAGAAAAAACTTCTTCAAGCTTTAAAGCCAACAATTCCTCAGTTTGCTTGATTATTCATTATTACATCATAAGTGTTCCTTATATTACTATTGCTATGTAACTTTAGAATTCAGTTATTACTTCTTCCTTATTTATCTCATATTTGCTGCTTTGTGCATTATGATCTCCAAGATGAAAAGCAGGGGCATTTATTTAGTTTGGGATTTCTAATTTCTCCCATCACTGGTCTGGCAGTGGGCTCTGAAACAGAGCAACCTTTTAGAATCCAGAAAGGGGAATTAATCTATAAAAATTCAATTAACCTGTACAATGCTCATTGAGTCCTCTCGAAACTTAATCAGAGTTTTCTTAACTTATTAGCTGCTTCACCTATTTTCCATCTTGTAGCCTGCGATGATGGCACTAAACAATCAGAATAATGCTGACAGGCTAAACAAATTAATAGGGTACATCCAAGGATTGGATCCTTCCATCACTTGCTAAAGGCATCCAAATAAATCTCACCTGTGAGTTGCAAGAGCAAGGCTCTGAGTGCTAGTGGGCTGTGAGGATAAGCTATCACACACTGCCTGACACAGGAATTCAAAGCAGCGGTATTGCCTGCTGTACTCCTGACTTACTGTGTCTACTCAGAGAAACCACCATACTCTTGGAATCCAGCCTAGGGACTCCATATAATAAAGCTTATCTCAGCAACAGTATTCTCAACAAAACTGTTGGAGAAGCTTTTAAAGAAGCAGATAGTGAAGGACTGTGGATTTTTCTAAGTTCTTAAAATTAAGATCTCTGTTGAAAGATCTATATAGAATTAGGAGCTATTACATTGGATAGGTTACTCGGTGATTCCAAGTTCAATGTCCTCTCTACTCATTCAAAACTTGTTTATAGGGATGCCTGGGTGGCTCAGTGGTTGAGTGTCTGCCTTCAGCTCAGGGCGTGATCCTGGAGACCCAGGATCGAGTCCCACGTCGGGCTCCCTGCATGGAGCCTGCTTCTCTCTATGCCTATGTCTCTGCCTCTCTCTCTCTCTCTGTGTCTCTCATGAATAAATAAACAGTCTTTTAAAAAAACCCTGTTTTTAACTACCAACTGTGCATCGGGCAAATTTGTGGAGAGCATATCTGTAGGAAGAAAGAGTAGATTCATTTTTGGATGTTCAGAGCTTGAGATGCCTACAGCATATCTCAGTAGGGATGCCCAGCAGGCAGATGGTACTGAAGCTCTAGAAAGAGTTTTCACCTGAAGATAAGCTTTGGGAACATCAGAATCTAAGGAGGAATTGGACCTTTGGATATTATATATATATATATATATATATATATATATATATATATATATATATCTGAGAAAGAGAGAGAGAACAATGGATTGAAGAGGAAACTGGGGGAACACTCATGTTCAAAAGATAATAAAAGGAAAAACAGGAAGAAGACCCCTAAGGAGAAACTGAGATGGAGCAGTGAAAGTTGGAGGGAGGAATAGATGAGTGATCACAAATAAGCCAGATTTTTTTTGGGGGGGGGAAGTATTTGAATGTTTTAGCAGTATCAAGAATGATGATGACAGATTGGTTTGGAATAATGTGGTCATGAGTGACCTTTGGAGAAGCAGTTGCATGAGGTGATAGAAGCTGAAAATAGATTATAGAGATTTGGAGCTCAAATGGAAGATAGATGAGTAACTATTTCCAGTTACTTATTTGTTTCCAGTAAATGTGGACAATCTGTCTCAAAATGTGACTTCAAGGGAAAAAAAGAAAAAGGGAAGAGTAGAAATCAGAGAAAGGGATATAACGCAATGAGTAGATGAAGGATAGATGATGACGATAGATAGATGATAGATGAAAGATGGATAGATTTTTGGGAGAGGATGAATGTGTAGTGTCTCTAATCTGTATGGTTATATGATTTTCCTCAGTAGTTTGGGAACAGGTGTAGAGAAACTGATTATATTAACCCAAGGTTTGGTTGCAGGATAGGTGACAAAGAGTTTTAAGTGAAAAGGAGAGAAAATAATAAAATAAACCATGAGGTCTAGCTGAGGATAGGAGAAAGTAAATCCAGGTAAAGAATTTAAATAATCTGGAAACTGTAGGTCTTGATAGGGTCAAAGGACTGGCTTTTTAGGAATTTCTTTCAGAATTCTTGTTTAGATGTAAAATAATAGAGAGACATTGTTAGTACCAAGAAATAAATGTCTTTGCAAGCTTCTGGAAGTACAGAACTGTTTGGTTCCATGGTTTTGGAAAGAACCTCAGAACAAAAGTACAACAAAGAGAGCATTACTTTCCTTGGTGGGAGTAAGGGATGGAGAGGAATGCTCACTTTTTTATATACATATTTCCTATTTATCATTCAACTTTCAGATGCAGTAAGCTCCATGAACATAGGGTCTTTGTCTGTCTGTCTTACTGGAGTATTCTCAGTGCCTAGCACTCAGGGCCTGGCATATTGTATGCAGTCAGGTGCACAATAATGCATTGAATACATGCATGGACAAATGAGAGTAGCAAATTAGAAAAAAAGTAAGCATGCTTAATGAGCAAAAGTCACAGTTCATATTAACTTCTATCCCAGCAGAAAAGTTCTTTCATGAGTTTTAAAGCTTTTCATTGTTTCCTGCCCCATAATGTTGATGGAAGTGCTTTGAAAGTCTGAAAAGGTACTAGTGCTATATAAATGAAAAGAGATTAGAGAAAATCACCATCTTTCAAGAAGTCAGACAATTCAGCATTCTCCATTCTATAACTAGATATAGACAATGTGATTGCATGTATCTGCCTGAGGGAATGTTCCTTAAAGTTGTGTATGTTTTTTATCTTTAACCCACTGTTAGATTTTATGTAGTCTGAAGCTAGAATTTAGGTCAAAATCTTCCCCTTTACCTCCCACTATTCCCAGAATTCTATTACTAAGTGTTTACAGTTCTACTGTGTACTGTTTTTAAGTGTAGTACAAGGAAAGGCAGAAAAAATAGAAGTCAAAATTTCTGCCTTTGGAGACTTACAGTTCTGTTGGGGGAAATGAGATTCACATCCTGGAGGCATTTGGCAGAGTATATGGTTAAATAGTCCGTTAATCTACTTACTACCTTAGGAATCTACTGGAGGACAAAAGAGATCCTAAGAGAATGTCATAAGGAATTGGTAGAATTTGGATATATGGAGAGGTGGGGATAGAAGGTAAGTTCCCTTTAACATTGTCAAAGTCTATAATTTGTAGTTTCATTCTATTCCTCTGCCATTAACCAGCTACACACACCAGCATTTGCCATTAAAATGCTTTTTAAGAAGTCACTTTGGGCAAAACACGTGCAGGGGCAGAAATATAGGCACAGTTAGAAAAAAATAAAAGTGTGTGTGTGTGTGTGTGTGTGTGTGTGTGTGTGTAGGCTGGAATCAAAAAAACAAGGAATCCAGCCAAGTGGAGAAAAGCACCTTTCCCAAATTGATTGGAAGGAAGAATTGGCACTGCCTCTTTCATTCGCAGCCTTTTACTTCTGGCCTAGAGCTGGCATTTAATTTGAAATTTATTAACACATGAAATCTAATGCAGCAACCTGATTCTTCCAACTCAAGGTGTTTAATTTTTTAAAAAGCTTGCAAGTTGAATAAGTGGCTTCACAGAATAGGACAGGGTTTCTTCTCAACAAGGTATAGTGTCAAGCTCACTAGCATTTTACTAGATTAGCTCTCTTGGCTCTCAGGCTTTGAACTGGAGTTGTATCATCAGCTTTCCTGGGTGTCTCACTTTCCAAAAGCAGATGTTGGGACTAATCAGTCCTCATAATTGAGTGCCAATTCCTTATAATAAATATGTACACACACACACACACATACATAGGCAAACACATACCATTGGCTCTGAGGTTGTTTCTGTAGAAGGTTTTCTTTCTTTAAATCAAAAGTTACCTTCAGGAAGCACTCTGAAAATAGTCTAGTTTTTCCTCTCTATGAATTACTCCTGTATTTTCTCAACCAGAGGGATTTGCTTTCAATACCTATCTCCTTCTGGTATGTAAGACATCAGTAAGCCAGGAGGGAGATGCTTTCCAACATTTCCTTGCCTAATGAAGGCAGATCTGTGCTTCACCCTCCAGACTACTTCTTTAGGAAAGTTATGATTACCTTGGTAAACATGACACCACTGGGGTCTCTGAGGACAAATATGGCAGAAAACTTGAGGAGGCAGCCTCCTTTCCTTGTGTTAGGACAAACATTTCTTGTTCCTTTAATGGTCTCTCCCACATCTCCTTTGAGGAGATTAGTCACCTTCAGATCATAGTCAATATTGTCAATGTCCCCTTTAAATTCATTACCAGGACCAAATAGATACTCCACATACAATCAACTCCATCCAGTGAAAGGATGAGTTCCTTTATATGGATATTATTGTTCCAGAACAGCCTAAGACTACTGGCATTTTAAGGCTATCATAAGCCTCTATTCAGTCCTACAGATCAGATTTATACAGAGTACACTTTGCTTTTGTTTGGGATATTTGCTGGTTTTATTTTTTTTTTCTGTCTTCCTTTTCTTATTCCTATTGAAACTGGAAATGAAGCAGGAAATTGAGTTATTTGCATTTCATAGTACATTATAATCACTGATTTGAGCAAAGTCTTCCTCTTATTTTGTTTTCTACTTACACCTCATCCCCATTCCCTTTTCTCCCTACACAAAGGCTCCCACACTAATGTGTTTGTTGTCGGTGAATAAACCCATATGTCCTTGAAAAGTAGTGTTATTTTGTACATGTATTTTAAATGTATATAAATGGTTGTGAATCAGTTCTATTTTAATTTACCTGCAGCTGATGGCAAAGTCTTTTCCAACTCTCCATTCTGTGTGCTTTTGAGCTTCTGTGTGGAACCTTGTCTATATTATTTATTTGATTCATATTATATTTGCCTGATACTGCTTTCCATTTTAGCCAGATTATAAGCTCCTGGAAGAGAGGGACTGTAGTGATTTTTGCTTAGCACCGAAACTGTTTTTCATATGTTGCTTAATGCATTCATATTAAATAAGTGAGTGAAAATGCCTGAGGAAGCCAAGGAGCCAATTTATGTTCCTAAATTTTTTCTTCTGCAATATTTCTCCTCCTGAATCAGAAATTGGCCCATACTTCTCATGAAAACATTTATATTCTGAACCTCTTCTAGGTAAAACCCAAAATGTGACTCAATACTGCAACACTACTGATGTCATCAGTGGCCTCATGCATGTAAATAGATGTCTCAAAAAGGAGGTCAGCTCTGAGAGCTCACTCAAGAAAGACCCACCAGCTTTTGATGAGAAAGGGAATGCTGCCAAATAGCCTAGGAGAAAGCTTCGGGGGATAAATCAAAGAAAAACTGAAGTGGAGAGAAAAGGAAAGATGACAAAGAACTCAGGCAGGTGAGTGGTGACATTTGGGTGGTTGCAGGAAGAGGCACTAATGTGCACCTTAATATTCCACCCACCTCTGTGAGAGAAAATAAAGGTTATTATACTAGAGAATTCCGAAGAGAAGCCAGTGTTCAACCCAGTGTGGTACTGACCAGACCGAGGGCGATGTCCCCATTCAGAGATGCTCCAACAGAACAAAGTGAAGGATTATGGGAGCCGATATGTTTTTGTTAAATTCTTGTACTGAAGCCAGAGTTGCTAAGGGAATAAAAGCTTGGTTTGTTGACTCTGATCCTCAATTCAGTCCAAAATTCAGGACATTATTTTGTCTTTTCATTTCCATCATTCATTTGCTGTGTAATTCTGAAACATCCCATTCCATTTGGGCCTCAGTAACTTACCCTGGGAAATGGGGTACTGGACTTAACCATACCTCTGCTTTTAAGGACACACTGGGAAACTTAATTGGAAAATTTAAAAGAAAGCTTCATCTCTAAGTCCCTTAGAGACAATCTGGCATTATAACTGATCACCTAGGTGATGATTCAAGCCATTCAATCTCTGCTGTTCTGTATGCACTTCTCTCTCAGCTCGCCTCTGAAAGAAAATCAGCCAGTTAAAGCATCAGCTGGAAATCTCTCAGCTCTCAACGACTACAGAGTGAAATAAGGCTCTCAGCATAGAAAATGTCCTTCCAGTGCTCCAATAAATAGCATTCAGTTTTCAGCCCCAGGGAATTCAGTGTAGCCCTAGTTACCCCTCACTGCCACTGTCCCCACTGCTTCCCTGGGCAGCAGAAATGATTTATGGAGGTGAATAGCCATTCCAAATTTTAATTAAGCACGTAAAGAACCATCATTTTTTTAAAGGGCACCAGCCAAGAAAGATGAAAGCTGACCCTATTGAACACTAATTACTTTTCCAACATTTTATCTTATCTCCTTGTTTTTCATCAAGATGAGCTAGAGACCCAGTCAATCAAGCACCCTCAGCAGGTAAGCTCCACCTGCCAAAACCCCTGGTTATCTGAAGTATTGCTCCAGAGGCCTGTGAAAATTTCTCTGCAATCTTGTTGCTAATAAACAATCTCACTCTCTTTTCTTTGTCTCTCTGTCTCCGTCTCTCTGTCTCATCTTTGCAATACAAGATCTTAGCTGCCATGGCAATAGGAACCATGGCAATGCAAAGGTAAATAGTTTTCTCTTTGAATAAATATGTAAGGAAATAAAAATAAATACAGATGACACACAGGCCAGATCCTCCCAGCATCCAATTTACTGCCTTCGGAGGAAAGTGTTTGCAAATGATATAGCCAGACTACTTGACAAATTAGTGGGTCTTTGTGTATATTCACTTCCTTGGGAGAAAGGTTAGAATTAAGGGCAAGAGAGGGGTCTGGTAGACACACACCTGAGTGAATGGAAGTTTATAAAATCTTGGGCAAATTGTCCGCATTTTGTAGTGGGAAATGTTTTCTTAAACCCCTATGGTTTCAGAGAAGAAATAGAAGAAAGGGAGGGAAAAATAGGGGAAGGTATATGCCCGGAAATTTTGGAGTTCAAATACTAAATAAATAATACATTATCAGTTACACCTCAGCAATATAGACCCAGGTGTGAGGCAGAAGGCTTAGAGAGTACTTTATAAGTAAGAGGATGGAGAGTAAACTGTATACATCATCTCTACTCCCCCACCCCCACCCCAGAGATCTCTTTGAGACCAATATACACCTGACAACCTCCTGGGATAATCACGCTAATTATAACACCTTTATTTAAAAATATTTCAGCATAGACAATGTAACACAATACATATACTAGTTAGTTTAAGATTTAACTTTCTGTCCAGTTGCTACACAAGAATTCATAGCTTAAGTGTAGTTAACTGGAATCATATTAAAAAAAAAAAAAAAAAGACCACACTCCAGGGGCAGTTGTTTTATTGCTTCTGATGTCTGTACTTAATCAGTAACCAATGTTCTACTAATCAACACACCAAATGTAAGGGATTTTAATAGTGAAAAATGGTAGTTGTTGACCAGTCTGATAAAGATGGCTCTTTTTGGCTTTGTTTTTAAATGATTCCATGTCCAGACTGGATTAGAGTAAGGCAAGCTAGGCTGCAAAAAATTAAGGAGATGCTCGTTTTGAGGGTCATGCAAGTACATGATGAGTGGTTGAGAGTAAGTGATATCCTAAACTTGCCTTGCTTGTCTCATTCTAGTCCCCACCCTGGTCAGCCATTTGTGTTTTTTGTTTTATTTTTCTTAAAGATCTTTCTATCCATTTGAAAGAGAGAGAGACACAGAAAGAGAGAGACAGAGACAGAGAGAGAAAGAGAGAGAGAATCCCTGTCTGATTTCTCACTGACAGTAGAGCCTGATATGAGGCTCAATCTCACAACCCCAAGACAACAATCTGAACTAAAATCAATCAGGAGTCAGACACCCAACTAGCTGAGCCACCCAGATGCACCAAACCATTTGTTTAAGAGTCTTTCTGATTTTTGATGTTGACTCTAAGGCACCAAATCCCATCTTTGGAAACTTGCTGTGTCTAACACAATTAAATCTTTAATGTTACATGGGAGCATATAAATGCAACAGCATTGGTATATTACCAAGCTCAGGGGACAGTTTATATTATCTGTTGTGTGCCTGTCTATGTGCATGTCTATATCCTGATAGATTGTGGTGTGAGACATCATTTTTTATAGTCAGATGGCAAAGTTGTGGAGCATGCTAGTTAGTAAGGAGTAAGGAAGTAGCCAGTCTTTACTTACCTCAAACCTTTTAATGTTTACTGTTGTTTACCTAAAAGAACATAAAAGTTGTGCTTGATTAAAATAACTTTAGTCTTCTCCGACATTTGTTGCCTTCCCTTGGGCAGCCAGTAGACAAATCAAAATCACCACTAGCTCATTGGATATGGGGTTCACTTCATCTATCATGCCCCTGACTTGGAATTAAAATTGAAAGGGAGATAAGCTGATTAAATGTGCTATTCATGTTGACATTTTTCAACAGAAGAAAAATCAGGAGGGAATTAAAGCCAAACAAAAGTGGCTAGTTGATAAGGAGGGATCAGTAACTCTTTTTCAGATTTTTTAAAATATATTTTTAAAAAATTTTCTTTATTTATGATAGTCACACACACAGAGAGAGAGAGAGAGAGAGAGAGAGAGAGAGAGGCAGAGGGAGAAGCAGGTTCCACGCACCGGGAGCCCGACGTGGGACTCGATCCCTGGTCTCCAGGATCGCACCCTGGGCCAAAGGCAGGCGCCAAACCGCTGCGCCACCCAGGGATCCCTTTTTCAGATTTTGAATCTATGGTAGACACTAAACCTTGTCTGGTCTCAAAAGTAATCCCACTTAGGGAGTATGGAACTCTTGATCAATTTTATTCTATATGGTCATAGAAAGCTGGATCTTTTAAAAAATATTTTATTAATTTGGGAAAGAGAGAGAATGCAATTAGGGGATGACGGAGGTCAGAAGGACCCCTTGCTGAGCAGGGAGCTCAATGCAAGGCTTGATCCCAGGACCCTGAGATCATGACTTGAGCCAAAGGCAGATGCTTAACCAACTGAGCCACCCAGACACCCCTAGAGCCCCCACTCTTAACTGGTGCATTGCACTTAATTGTATTAATTGTATGGTGATTGCCTTGGCAAATACAAATACTAATGAGTTACAGATAACTTTGGTTGCAGTAGAGCTGAATTCTAACCAACCCACCTCATTAACCCACCAACTGTCACATTTATATATAGGAAACTAGACAAAGAATGTAATTTCCACTCTTAATAACAAACACTTCCTCTTTTGTCATTCTCATCATTAAATCTATATTTACCTTATGGAAATTATGCTAAATGCTCACAGAAACAAAACAAAACAGAACAATCCCAAACAACAGGAAAGAAAATAACATCCTTGCTTTTCCTGGCTTTTTCAGGAATCATCTGTTCCAAGCTCTGTGATATGGAGGTAGTGGAATCTATCATCCATTTCTTGTATTGTGCAGATAATAATAACAAAACACTGAGAGGCAGAACCCAACTTGGAAAAAAAATAGATTCCCTCTAATTTTCATATATTAGATGTCATCCTAGGAAAATCTGATTTGGCCTGTATTTCTGACACACACAAAAAATGAGTCTTGACACATCAGGCTTAAGCTATGTAGTTTTTTAAACCACACCCTGGAATCCTTTTATAAAACAGAAAGTAAAGCCATCAACTGGTATTTTGAAATGTCAGGACAAAAGACACAACGTCCACATGAGGGAAAAAAATGATTTCCAAATAAATGGATTATCTTATTTTTTTTCTGTTTCAAGTTTGGGAAATTTTTCAATTCATGTTTAGCTTTTTCATATCCTTGTGAAAGTACTGACTGACTTTAAATCCCAGGGATAGAGTTTAAGATGACGTGGCCAAGTAAAAAAGGCCACAAAGTGTTTGACACTGCTCCCATTAAGAGATGAGATCTATGTCTTCACATTTCTGATATGGGCAGACTGTGCAACTGTTCTGACAAACAGAATACAGTGGATGTATCACTAGGCCTATACCCAGGTTCGAGTCTAAGAAGTCAGAAGCTTTTGCTTTTTCTTCTTTGCGATCTTAGTATTTGGAGCATGCTATAGACTGAACGTGACCTCCCAAAACCCATATGTTGAGGCCCTAAATTACAATGTGATGCTATTTGGAAATGGGATCTCTTGAAGATAATTAAGCTTAGATTGGATAAATTTATTAGATTAAGGATGAGGTCCTCCAGATGGGATTAGCATCTCATAAGAAGAGGAAAAGATTTCTCTGCAGCAAGGAGAGACCGTATGAGCATCCAACCAGAAGGTGGTCATTTATGAGCAAGAAGAGGGCCCTCACAAGATCCAAATCTGTTATCTAATCTTGGATGTTTCAGCCTCCAGAAATGTAATAAATAAATATCTGTTGTTTAAACCACCCAGTTTACTGTATTTTTAAACAACAGTCTGAGCTAAGACAGAACCCTAAAACCACCATCTAACTATACTCACATGAGAAAATCCAAGTAAGAAATACCAAACAAGTATAGCGAACCCACAGAACCATGAGTGATATTATTACAGTTTAGTTTTAAGCATTAAGTTTTGGGGTTGTTTATTATGCAGAAATAAACAGATGGTAAATTCAGAAGACTGAAAAGATGAAAACATAGTGTCATGTAACAATTGTAAAGCATTTAAAAATGACAAGTTTTCTGAACTCTATTTTTCTCATCTGAAAAGCTCTAATTTTCTTTTCGCAACTGCAGCTAAGCTCATAAAAATGTCTCGAGATGTCCTAAAATTATCAATAAATTACAAAGCACCTATAAAAGACAAAAGCTATTATTATTATGAATATTTTATTTACAGATACCTACTATAAATTAGAGTTGTTTGCAAATCCAGAAATTGGGCTGGAAGTATCAGAAATATTAATGAAAACATTTAGAAACCAGCTAATGGTGATTTCCTGGATATACAGCTAAGGAATTATATCTGCCATCTCTTCTGCAACAACCAACATGCTCCTGAAAATTATGCCAAAAATTGATAAATTTGCAAATATAAAGCACAGATGTCTGGAATCACCTTATTCTATTTATGGAAGATGCTAATATTGACACCAATAAATAAAAATTCTGACCAAGTATGCACTGCTGTCTTTAGTAGTTTCAGAAAGTTGCGCTGTCAACTACTGAAACTGTGCAATGCACAAGTAAAAGCAAAGAAAAGGCAAATACAATTTTTTTTGTAATGTCAAATAACCAATACAGTGAATAGAAAGATAGCACTAAGTGGGACTGTTTTTGCAATAATAACAGATGACTTCAGAGGAATACTCACAGTTGACAAAGCAGTTCTTTGTTATTTTATTTGATTTCTGTGTCAGGGCTATTTGTTCACAAGCAATTCTCAGTAATGCAATAGAAAAACATAGTTTATTCTAAGTATAAGTTTAGCTCACAGAAATGAAGAAAGTTGGAAAGATGAAGGCTGTGGAAGACAAGAATCACTGTTGTCGGGGGACTGGAAAGTGGGAATGATTGATTAGTATCTTTAGATTATGACCATGGGAACCAGCTTCTTCAACTGAGTCATCCAGTGAAAATGCAAATTCCCAGGTGAGAGGGTCTGATTGTGCTCTGGGTCACAAGCCACTCTTGATCTGTGGAATACTGCACCTGACCAACAGTTCCACCAAAGCTTCTTACAATCATGGGGACATGGTGCTTCTCTTAGTTTCAATTCTCCAGAAGCATCCCCTGATGAGGATTTATTTATAAATGATGCTTTAAGTGCTTCTGGGAAAAACTTACATGGATGTGGGAAGGGAAGAGAACAAATCAACCAGGAGTGGGATCCCAGGAAATTTATGTCTGGGGTAGCTTCAGCCTGATTCTGTAAGGGAGATGCAAGATGTAAATGGAGCCTAGAGACATCTCAACAGGATTCCATAGTCCTGTACCCACTCTCATTGGTTACAGGCCTTTTCTGGAGAGAGAGGATTGTAAATCCCTAGGCACTTTTGTCTTTTTGGGCATGCAAGTCAATATGTACTAGTAGACCAAATAAACCAAGGGCAGTGCCTTCAGAAAAAAGCTACCAAATGGGGCATGTGGTAGAGCACAAAATTGAGTAAGTGCGGCCTAAGGAATTCTGGGAGCTATACTTTTTTTTTTTTTTTTTTTAAGATTCATTTACTTATTTCAGAGCACAGGAGTAGAGGGAGGGGCATAGGGAACTGGAGACAAGCACACTCCCTGCTGAGCATGGAGCCTAGGGCTCAGTGGGGTTCAATCCCACAACCTATGAAATCACAACCTGAGCCCAAACTAAGAATCAGCCACTCAACCCGCTAGGCCACCTTACGTGCCTATGGGAGCTATATTTCTTTAAAGGAGAATTGAAGTACAGAGGATGGATACTGGGCAAATGAAAAAATAAAGACCCACTATAACATTCAAGCCACTTAGTGAGATTATAATCTTTATTTTCTCAGGTTTTAAACCCAGGGAAGTTAATTATCTTGTCATGGCTATAGTGGTAAGGCCAGGACCCACTGGGCCAGTGATTTTTTTCATCATACTCTAAAACAACTGACTTTGCTACCTTGTATATTTCTTTTTTTGTTTTGTTTTGTTTTGTTTGTTTTTTGCTTGTAGAAATGGCCAATTGTTTTGGCAGAGGGCAGTGAAGGCTGTGCAGTGGTGTAGGCACTGCAATGTTCTCACATATTCCAGTTAACAGACTCTCTTAAAGAGCTTTCCAACATACACTTTATGGTTCTCACACACAAGGATGAAAATAGAACTGCAGGTAGGATTCCAGAAGCTACTTGTTAAGATGGGTACATATGTCTTACCAGAAGAGGCAGATAATTATGGATATATGAGAAGGAAAAGACATGCCATTCTTTTACCCTACTTAAAACAAGTAATAGTGTAAATTTTTATTCCTTAGCAAAATAATGGCAGGAAGAAAGAAAAGTTTTGGAAAAGAGGACCTTCTACATCCAACAGACCACAATTTCAAATGGCTATTTTAGTGTGGAAAACAAAGGCATGCAAATAAGAGTGCAAAATATTAATACCGCTTTCTTAGTATTTTAGAGATGGAGAAGAGCAAAAAGGGAGAATTGACCTTGACAGTTCAATGTCCTAACAAATGAGCATAAAACTCCATTGTCATTCAAGAAAGCATTCTGGGAAAGTGGGCTCACAGGAGAGTGCTTAAGAAATGAAAGGAAACAGGATTTCCCCAAAAGGAAGAATCATATTTTATTTTTCCCATAAACCCTACATATTTGCAGGCAAAGCTGGCTATATAACTCATGGGGCCCAGTGCAAAATGGAAATGTGGGCCATGGTTCAAGAAGCAAGAAAAATATGTGTCCTTAAAGGGTCTATGGTGTAAGACTTTCTCCTGTCTTCTGAGGGCTCTATCTCAATCAGTCAGGTAGTTTTTATATTATTTATTGTCTGGATCTTCTAGGTGCCTGCATTTCTCTGTTCTCTTCTGGGTACATTTTCCATCCCATCCTAGATGGTCTGTCCTTAAGCCACAACAGAAGACATGGCTTTGTTCCTGTTATTCTCTGACACACTGTCTAATGGCTTCAGCCTGGACAATTTAGCCAGTCCCTGACATTCTTCCTCATTGGCATAGGATAAGGAAATATAAATTTAATGCAGATAACTATACTGGAGATAGAGAGAGTCTCTTACTAGAGGGAACTGGGACTCTTTCTTTGTTTTTATTTTCTAAGCAGAAAATTCTGATTTAATGCTTTCACTAAAGAAGTATAACCAGGACTTAGACTTTTTAATATGCATTGCTAATAAAATGCATTTTCAAAAGTTATGACAACTACCTTCCCCCCCACCCCTCACCCCCCATCTTGGGTTTGGGCACATTATTTTTGGATTGTGAGGCATACATAGGCTCTCTCTTTATGGCTTTGCCTGAAAATATGCTTTTGCTGTCCATATTATTCTCTCTACTTCTAGGTTGTGCCCTTGCCCATTGCTTCCTCCCTAATCTCATCCCCATTAACACAGAGAAGAACTAAGTTGCATTTTCCTTACTCAGTTTGGACTTGATTGGTGATTCCCAGCACTGCCCCTGGGGCTGCTTCTTAGGATCCATTTTCATTTCTAATTACACCAGTTCTTACACTTTGCCTCTATTTGGCTCCCTTTCTCATCCAAGTCAGTTGCCTTGCAGCCAAGGCTAGGCAGGAGAGTAGGAGCTAGAGCCGGTGAGGCCTTGGTTCTACAAAAGCCTGAACACTCTGATTGCCTCTTATAGAGTCCTTCACCCACCTACTCACTCCCAAGTATTCTGTAGAAGGGAGGCCTATATTTTCAAATGAAGTTTTATATACAGAGGTTTTAACAAATCAAATCAAAAAGCAGCAAGATCCCAGAGCAGCCACCTTAGCCATCCCTCATTCACACCTCCCACCTCTACAGGGCTTCAGAGTGCAGTCTGAAAATCCCTGAATTGGACTGAACTTTTCATTTCACAGACAAAGAAAATTGAAGTCTTGGTAACTTGCTCAAAATTACAGAACTTATAAGTGACAGAAGTTGGTTCTACTGATTCCAAATCCAGGGCATTTGTTTTCTCAAATGGTTGAAGGACAGCTGTGGGTAAATAAAATAAGCTGAATCTATGGAAGCTCATAAACACCATTCTGTGGTTACTTAATGGTGATGGTCCCAATCCACTGTTTCCCCCCCTTGTTCTTAAAAGTATAATTAGAGAAAAGTACAAGTTTTGGAGGCCACACATGCAGAGTTTTGAATCCACTATCTGCCTCTAGCTTACTTGAATTGGGTATCTTTGAGGCTCAATATATTATGTGTAAAATGGGGATGATAACATGAATCCTATCATAGGGCTTTTTTAAGGATTAAGTAGTACAATTAGGCACAGAGCTTAGTGAAGGAAAAGTTAGGAACCCCCTATCTCCCTAAGAAAGCTGCTAGTGAGGGATTTCTAGACACCCAGATACTTCAGGCTGCAATGTTGTCCTGCCTGTCCCTCACATGATTGCCATGAAGGGATCTGTCCCTTGGTGTGGCTCACCATAGGTAGTATTAGGTGAGCAGACTTTTAATAAGGAAACACAATGTGACAGAGATCCAATCAACAGTCTAGATTTAAAAAGGCAAGCCAGAGCCGCCCACATACTCAACAAGATAAGAATGATAAACAGCTTTGAATAATAAAAGGAATATTCCACTGCATACAATTTCCTTTAAACTGTCTCACATCTCTCTGAACTGCTGCTGTTACAACCTTGTTGCAAGAGTGTATTCAGTTTAGAGTGTTATCCAAAGAACTGAATATTTAGGAGACAAAATGGCCCTACACTTTACCCTTTGAGGAGACAGCTCCTTCGTGATATTTTGGTCTGAGATCCAAAGACCCACTCTCATCAATGCAAAAAACAGGGTGAATGGGTGCAATTCTAGTTGTACAAAATAGCAAATATAAAGTGTGTGTGTGTGTGTGTGTGTGTGTGTGTGTGTGTTTGCACATGTGCATTTGTTTGAATGTGTAGGTTCAGGGGGTAAGTATATGAATGTGGCTTACGATGACTATAGTGAAAAAGTAAACATTGGCAAAATTTGTCATCCTACATACATGATATTCCCTTTTCTTGATGGGGAAATACAGGTGGGCTATGATATTTTTTAGTTTAATCAAGGTGATCATTAGTGCAAGAGAAGATACATATTTCCAAACTAAGGGGAAAATAGGACAAAGGTATCTTCAGAATACCACTAAAAGACGATTAAAGAAAAAAATAGTAAAAGTTATCAATATACAATAATACATGTTACAACTAAAATAAACCAAAGATTAAGAATGAGTGTAGATATTCAGGTAAATCAAATACACACAAAAGGAAAGCATGAGTAGCAATATTGATATCAGGCAAAATAGAATTCACAGAAAAATATTACATTGCATAAAAGACATAGCATGACTATACACACACACACCACACACACAGAATGGAATATTACTCAGCAATAAAAGAGAATGAAATCTTGACTCGGTGAGGTATGGAACTATTGAATCATTATATTGTACACCTGAAACTATATAACACTGTGTGTTAACTAACTGGAATTAAAATAAAAACCTAAAAAATAAAGTGCAGATTTCACACACAAACACAGACATACAAAAACAGCAACAAAACCCCACAATATGTGGATCAAAGGAGCTCAAACAAAAGTAGATACTATATGATCCCACTGGTTATTTGTAATAACCAGTCTATAGTGGGGTGTTAGTTAGTCTTTGGGTAAGTGAGTAGAATTTATTGGAAACTGTAAAAAAGAGATTTTGTGTGGTGATTATGTTTCTCTATAACCTGTTTTGGAGATAGTTGCAATAGTATATAAAATTTTCAAATTATATTGAAAAAAACCTTTATTTTTATGTACCCAATAAAATGGCATTGAAATGAAAGCAAAAATCAGAAAAATAAAGAAAATTCGCCAAAATCATAACATTAGAAGAATATTTTAGCACAACTCTTTCAACCTTGGATAGCTCAAGCATGCTAAGGAGATGAAATAAACAAACAAGTAAATACATAAGTGAGGATACAGAGGACTTTCTTGAACAAAATAATTAACAGAATAAACAATTGGAATAGAAGTCCTTTAACTGGCTTAAATTATGTTCCTTGATCTGCTCTGTATTTATTTCTTTAACTCATATCTCTTTGTATTTGTAAGCTCACATTCTCACATTAGCATATTTGCACATTTTATTCTCTTTCTAGAAAACTCTTCCCAGATATCTTGAGTAGGTCACTTGCTCACCTTTAGGTCTTTATCCTACCTGAGCTCCTGCTTTATCCTTTGCATACTGTGACCCAGATCCCCCTCTCATTTCCCCTCCCACTTCTCTGCCTTTTTCTCTTTGGCACTGTTCATTATCTAACATGTGCATTTTCCTTAGCTTTTTTGTTGTCTGCCCCCATACTCCAAATATAAATTCTCTGAAGACAAAGGTTTTTATCTAATTTGTTCATGGTTGGATCTCCTAAAACAATGTCCGATACATAGCATGAATCTATGTTGAGTAAATAAAATTTAATTTTTATATGCTCTGAGATTGATGAATGAGCACATACTGAGCAATAAGTAACACCTTGAGTCAGTCCAAATATTATAACACATATAGCCACCTTTTAAATAATAACATAACATTAGAATAATTATGTCAGACAAAATAATAACTTTAGAAAATTTTCCCTACAAAAAATTATCTTCCTTAGAGGAGATCCTTCTCTCCTCAAATTCTAAGGGAGCCTACATTAGTTCAGGTACCTCCAGAAACAGAATCTAAGAGAAGGAATTTATTTAGGTGATTTTAGGAAGTACAAGCAGTTGAGGGAAAATGATACAGGAAAGCAAAATATCCAATGAAGGATGAATTGTTAACATGGCTATAAGTCTCTGTCACAGGTGGCTGACTCTTACAAAGGAAACTCTGGAAAACCTTATCCCACCCAAGAAGCAAGGAAGCTGGTATATTTATACATCAATTCCCATCAGTCATTGATAGAGAGCTGTTCCTGAGGATATTAATTTGTCTAGGGCTTCTAGCCAATTACAGACAGCTCTAGAAATGCAGACACTAGCAGTTTGAAAGCCCACCAAAATGGCAAAGTCAGAGGGATAGTGTTAAGGTCCTATCAACTTATGTTATACAACCCAACACCATCCTGACATCCCAAATATGGGAGCATTCAGAAATTCTCCCCTCAATGATTCCTAATAAGCAGCAATAATTCATAGTAAAAAGCAGTAGCTTTGAAGCTCCTTCAAGAGATTTTGTGGCATAAGGATCTTAACACATGGAAGATGGAAAAAGAGCAGGGAAAAGAGGGCAGACACCACAATGCCACATGGTAATCGGCTTACATGTGTGACACCTACTTGGGGCTTCTGGAAACACTGGAAGAAACTTGGAGTTAGACTACTGAGAACCTGTTACCATAAGAGGTGGCTGTTAAGCCAGGAGACTTTACTGAGTGACATAAAAAGATCAAGTAAATAGAGAAATATAACCCCAGTGTGAGTTCAGAAATAGATGATTCAATGAAACAGATATAGTTCAGAAACAGAGTCAAGTGGTGTTATGACTTTGTTAAATTAACATTTGTTAAGTGGAGCACTGGATACCAGCTGGCAAGCTACAGTTCAAAAAAAAAAAAAAAAAAGCACAAGAGAAATTGAAATAGAGAAGTTTATTATTCTTAGATCCTGGAACAAGTATATGGTACAGACACAGGGGCCACATGAGGAGGTCAAAGCAGCGTGCAGGCAGAAAAAGATAGGACTAAAGTCATCTATCTTTTTTTTTTTTTTAAAGTCATCTATCTTTATTAGGATCTATGGGTGCAGTGCTCTGGAGCTTCCTGGGATAAGGCCAAATTGGTCAATTCAAACCAAAAAAAAAAAAAAAAAAAAAAAAAAAGCAGGGTTTTAATAAGTTCCACAGAGGTCTTTCCTAAGGGATACACAAGGGGAAGGCCTTGGGAGGCTGAAAAGACTATTCATCACAAATGCTGTTGGGGAAATCATAAGAGGAACTTACATTTCCTTGTGACTCTACGGGTTGTTGTTTAGGTCATACATTTGCATAAAGAGCTAGGATCAGTTTAGAGTTCTGTAGGCTGCTGGGTCAAACAAAATGGATACTGAGGCAGCAATACTATGGAGTATCTTAGCTAAATTCTCAACAAGTCTGCATGAGAATTTTGTGATATTTCTAATCAGTGCCTAAACAAAGGAGTGCTCAACAAATTGTTTCCCGATAATGACCTAATTTGGGGGGTGGGGGGGTGGAGGGGTGATTCCTAACTTATAATCAAGTCAAGAGAAATAAAATACTTATTTGTAAAAATTGAACTATGGGAAGTTAATACACACAAAAAATCATATATCTTTATATATGCATTTAGAAAGCTTTCAAAAAAGAGTTAATACATTTGACTAAATTACACAAAATTCCATGTTACAAAAAATCAACCAGATATTAAAAGATAATTTAAAGTTTAATTGTAAAATATTGCAATATATTTGATAGACTAATATCAGTATCCTTAATATGTAAAACATTGTTAGATGCTATTAAGAAAAAAATGCACGTTAATGGGAAAATGGGCAAAAATTAGGCAATTCAACATATTACCATCCAATAAACTTATTGAGTCTTAATAGTAACTAAACCAACTGGATAAAGCAGGTATTCTATAAATTTTTTAGGAGGTCTAATTTACAAATATTATCTTTTAAGATTGTGCTTTTGATATCAAGAACTACTTGCCTAGCTCTAAATCTCAAGGATTTTCTTCTGTTATTTTCTAAGTTTTATAGTTTTACATTTCACATTACATCTGTGATCCATTTTGACTTAATTTTTATATAAGGAATGAGGTTTAAGATTCATTATTTTCTTTTGTCTATTTTCTATTGGGTTCTTGAATTGAAGATATTCTTTATATATTCTGGATACAGGTTCTTTGTCAGATATTGTATTGCAAACATGTTTCCCAGTCTATTTATTTTCTTAATAGTATCTTTTAATGAAAAGTAAATTTTATTTTATTTTATTTTTTTGAGAGGATTCCAATTTTGTTTTTAAAAATTTTTTTTAAATCTTTATTTATTTATGATAGTCACAGAGAGAGAGAGAGAGGCAGAGACACAGGCAGAGGGAGAAGCAGGCTCCATGCACTGGGAGCCCGACGTGGGATTCGATCCCGGGTCTCCAGGATCGCGCCCTGGGCCAAAGGCAGGCGCCAAACCGCTGCGCCACCCAGGGATCCCGAAAAGTAAATTTTAATTTTGATAAAGTCTGATGTATGAAGAGTATAGTTAGATCTTTAACGTGTCATGTAAGAAATCTTTGCCTACTCTAAAGGCATGAAAATATCCTTCCATGAAGTTTTTGGAAATCTTTGACTTTCTGTCTTTTATATTTAGTGCTATGATCTATATTGATTTATTTTTCTGTATGAAGTATTGGAGGAATTGAAGATTTGTTTGTTTGTTTTTCCCTCACTAATATCCAGTTGTTTCAGCACTATTTGTTAAGTCTACTTTCCTATTGAATTGACTTGGTAGTTTGGTTGAAAATCAGTTAACAATATATGTATACATATTTCCTGACTATCCTGTTTCTACTGATCAATTGCTTATCTTTATGCCCAAACCACACTGTCTTTATTAATGCAGCTTTTACAATACATCTTGAAATTAGGTAATGATAGATCTCCAACTTACTTTTTCTTTTTCAAGATTGTTTTGGTTATTGCACATCATGAGAATTTCTATATAAATTTTAGAATAAGATTACAATACCTTCAAGAAATCTTGCTAAGATTTCGATTGGGATTTCATTGAATCAGTAGATGAATTTAGAAAAATAGGTATTTAACAATATTTTCCTAATCCATGAACATGGTATATTTTTTCATTCATTTAAATTGTTTAAAATTTATCTCTTCAATGTGTTGATCTTGGGAAAAGCAAGGCTGGCATTTTCAGAGAATTACCACATAATTCTCTTTTAGCTGCCAAATAAATCTCATCTTTAGCAGAGTAGGCAATTTAGCAGTAGTAAATTGCCTCTATTAAGTGATTTGAGAAAGTAAGAATGTCAAGCCTATAACAAGATTATTGTAGTATCAGAAAAGTTACTAAAGTCCTTAAAATATGACCTAGTGCATGTTAGGTATTTCAATTAGTTGTTGGAGCTTAGTATGAATTTACTTTATATTAGGGCCTTGACAGGATGGGTTCATGCCAGTTTTAATGGAAGAGAAGAAAAGTTATAGCAGAGAATATAATTTGAGATGATGAGGACTCCATGGAGAAGCTTTCTGTAATTAGGAGGAGCAGAAAAGCATTCCTGCTATTTGGCTGTGATGGAGATGGAGCCAAGGAATGGTGGAAAGACACTGAAATGCAGCCTGGATTACTGTTCAACTCTGCCCATAGTCATCTGTGTTAACTTCCTGAAACTGGGGAAACTTCAAGGCCTGCCCAATTTGCCCTGGGGACATGGCCTTTTTCTTCATTGTCTGTTAGCACAAAAGGTAGAGAGGGAAGCACTTCAAAGAGCCAGTTGGCCTGCCCAGAGATCTGAAAGCTGCCTCCACCCATTGTTGTGATGATTCTCTAGTCAGACTGCCAGAGATCAAAAGCTGTCTCCAGCTGCTCCCCTCTCCACAAACACACATACGGAAAAGCTAATCATATTAGCCACTACATAAGAAATAAATTGTTATTTCCTCCCCACTTTGATTTCCCCTCTTCCCTCCCTGTGCTATGGCCAGCAAATGGCTCTCTCCATATCAGTCTATCCAGGAATTTTCTTTTTTCCTTACCTCTTATGTCACAATAACTCTTTTGCTGTGTTTTGGACCCTGTGAGCATAGCAAAAATAAGCCATATCTTTAGACTAGCAGCCTTAGGATCTAGATATGCTCCCATAACCCATATTCAGACCACCCCTCTCTTGGCTCCATTAATGCGTTTATAATTTTAAAAAGTCTAATCATCAAAAATAACTGAAAGAGCAATTTATTCCTTACTAGAACATATTTACTACTCACAGATGCTGAGCATCTTGTTTTCAAAAGTACAGACTCCAAGGCTATACTTTCAGAAACTCATTCTGTAGGTATGTGGAAGGAGCTTGGGGGCCTGCTTTTTACCAGTTACCCTATGTGACACTGTTACAGGTGGTCTTAGAACCACTCTTGGAAAGTTTTTTGGGTAAAGAGCAAAGCAAAAATTAGTCATAGAAGGATGAGATGGTTGATCATAAGGGAGGAAATTACACACATTAGAATTTTACTAGGAAGTAACAACCCCCAAGTTTGTTCCTTTCCACCCGGTCATGGGGAGCATTACTGATGGCTAAAAGTGAAGTTGCAGCAGATGAACACAACATTGCCTCTTTTTCAATTTGGTGAGGCTTAGCATCCTTTCTTGTTGACCTAAGTTTCCTTCCACAAATGCCACCTCTCAGCCATAACCTCCACTCAGCTCCTGGTTTAGGCTGTCAGTATTTTATAGATAGCCTTTACTGTGGTATTACTGCATATTTCTCAGGTGCTAAGGTTCTCAGCTGCTCCCCCTGGAAGTATCCAGGAAGCTGTGGATACTTTTATGCCACATAAGGGCTAAAGGAACCTCAGGAGCATTGTCTTTTTGTCCTGAGCAGTACAGCAGGTGTTTGTAACATCCTGCATGGGTGATGCCATAGTCAACATCTGGTCTTTCTAAGGTGCCTTGATATCCTTCCTTTCTTGTAAGTAAGTGAGGAACATTCCACACATGATGAGGTTCAAACTTGTCCTGTTATGTTAGATACACATTTTTGACATGGGTATCTGCATTCTATGTCTGGTAAAAGTCATTGTTCCAAGGAGTTGGCCAATTAAGGCCTTCCTTGGGAGTTTTAGCTGTGTATCTAGAGGGATATCAGAAATAAGAAGTTCAGTTTCTCTCTCTTTCCCTCTCTTTCTCCCATATCTTTCCCTCTTTGCTGAAAATTGCTAAGTCAGACCTATTTCTATGATGTGAAAATAGTCTCTTTTCAATAGGAAAAACTGATGTGAACATGCCAAATTAGGCCATGATTAGGGATAAGTACAGATGATCCAGTGAAGAGACTGCCAGGAATGTTGAGGCACAGATTTCTTCCATTGTTCATATGCTACTCCATAACTTTACTCTGTCTTGTCCCTGACTCTTCAAGGTAGTTTTCTGGTTATTATATGATTTATATACATGATTTATAAGAACATATATGATATTTATATATACATATTATGTCACTAGATAGATAGATAGATAGATAGATAGATAGATAGATAGATATAAATATTGATGAAGATGTAGATATAGATTTTTGGGACAAGCTATATTCCTGCTGATGCTCCTATGGTTGGTTTCAAGGTCATAACTGACATTTATCCTATTGCTCTTTTACAACCCATTCTAGAATTCCTTTATTCCCCTTATTCAACCAGTACTTCAGCTAGTTTTTGTTGCTTGTCCATGATAACTCAGACTTTTATCCCTGAAAGTTTTGATGCCTCTGTTAGGCTATGATTATTATAACTGCCCACTTGCAGGTATCACTAAATAAGGAAATACAACTCCATGTATTCCAGGCATGCTCTTTCCTGCTCCCTTTTTGTCTCCTTTCAATTCACTCTCACTTCATTGGGTGGTGAGAGACATGGTGACACTTTGGGTCACCTGATATTTATGTAATTGTCTTATTTTAAGACAATCTTTTGATTAAGACTCTATTTATTCCCTTTTTTTCCATATACATCCCCTAAATGTCAGCTAGATCCTATATACAACATCCCTTGAAAAATCTGGATATATCATTTTTCCTAGTATACAGTTACATTGCTAAATAGTTGGGAGTCCCTTTGGGAAAGTATTGGGAGAATTGCTATTTTATTGTATTGTATTGTATTGTATTGTATTGTATTGTATTGTATTGTATTGTATTGTATTTGGTGCCATTGTAGGGTTGTTTCTCAAGGAGAACCAGAAATCTCTTCAATTGAGCTCTAAGTCAGAAGTGGCTGATGTCTGGAAAGTAGGTGGGAAATTGTGATTTTTCCAGTAAGGGAGCAACATTCACCTCCTACTCACCATGTATTGATCATGTTTTGATTAAAGGGCTCAATCAAGACTTGCTAACTACCTACCTCATTGTTAGGAACACCAAGTCCTATTCACCACTATCACAGATCCCTGTAAATTAGACTCCTATCTACCATTCTACCTTGTTGCCTGTTATGGCAATTGTGGTTCCTTTGTCTCTGATGATTAAAAGTAGCCACCTGGCATATCCCAACCCATAGTCCTATCATATAAACTGAAGATAGGAAGACTGGTTCATAGCAGAATTTCCTACCATCCACCTGGGATCACAGAGGATAGCCATCTCTGAAATTTTCAATATTGCTGGCATCCCTCCACTAATAAATTCCTTATTGCTTTTGTGAAGAGTCTCCACCAAGCCTTCCTGAGGTTCTCTGGTCTTACATAATATATGCATTCTAGTTTTCTCATCTCTCTGAGCCTTTTGACTCCTTCATCTATATTTTGTATACTCCATAAAGGAAATTCTGATATCTCCATCTCATACATTGTAGGCCATCGTTTTTCCTCCAAGCTTCAAGAAGCCATTCCAGAAACATGCTAGGATTATCTCCAGAGGCTCTCCAGGACATTAAAACACAAATCACAGGAGGATGCCCCCATATCAGTAAACTCTGTTTTTTTGGCTTTATATCTTGCCCCCACCACCAGCCTAGCACCCTCAATATTCATCCCCAGGTATTTTCTCTAAGTTCTGTTATAGTTCTTTGGTGAATGATAGAGTATTTTCCAGACATGTCAAGCTAAAACTTAACTCTAGTTATTGGTCTATAAATGAGAAGGTCTGTCTTTAGGAAGGCAAGCATTACCTTTTGAGGCACATAATAAAATGAAATATTTTCAGTCTCCAGGCAAGGAAGCCTGCTATGCTCCATCATGGGGAGTGGAACTCTTCTGCTGCAAAAGGATCAAAGGATCTGGAGGTTCAAGGTTTTCAAGTATGTCTATTCAGATATTCTCATTCCAGATCTCAGGTTTCACCCATTTCCATCAGGGCCTTTACTTTAGCATAGAAGACTTACTGGAAACATGAATTTTCCTTGGGATCCCTGGGTGGCGCAGCGGTTTGGCGCCTGCCTTTGGCCCAGGGCGCGATCCTGGAGACCCGGGATCGAATCCCACATCAGGCTCCCGGTGCATGGAGCCTGCTTCTCCCTCTGCCTGTGTCTCTGCCTCTCTCTCTCTCTCTGTGACTATCATAAATAAATAAAAAAAAAAAAAAATAAAAAAAAAAAAAAAGAAACATGAATTTTCCTTTGTAAATTCCCCCCAGTCACTCTTGAATTCAAGTATTAGGGTTGATATTCTTTACAGTCTATTCTTGTTTTTTTTTTTTTTAAATTTTTATTTATTTATGATAGTCACAGAGAGAGAGAGGCAGAGACATAGGCAGAGGGAGAAGCAAGCTCCATGCACCGGAAGCCTGATGTGGGATTCGATCCCGGGTCTCCAGGATCGCGCCCCGGGCTAAAGGCAGGCGCCAAACCGCTGCGCCACCCAGGGATCCCCTATTCTTGGTTTATAGGAGATTTGAGAATCTCTTTAAATGATGTCATGAAACCCTGCTGCTTTTATGCAATACCCTTATTTGTCTCATCTAAGACTAGGTTTTCTTCCCTGAAGCTCTAATGACACCTAACATCAACCAAGAACCCTGTCTTCATATTTCCCAAATACTGGAGTTATTAGGTAGACCAGTATATCCTCTTCACCTAGTTCATCATAGGTAAGATTCTTAGATGCCAGTGGCTACCACAACCTTTACTTGCCACCAGAAATGGTGTCACTGCTACCAACTGTCCTGAAAATGATCTATTTTCAAAATGCTATTCTGAGACTCTTTTCCTAGAACCACCATGAGCACCAATTTCCTTAGTTTGGATATTCCCAGAAGTGAATTCTAAGAAAATACTTGAATGAGGTATTTTACTTATGATGTGATCTCATGAAATACCAGTAGGAGAGTAAGAAAATGTGATGGGAAAGGAAAAGAAATCAAGAAGAATTTGTTATCAAAAACATCACCACTACATTGGTAATTGAAGCTTGAACCCAAAGGTCCCAAAGTAGACATGCATTTCTGAGTTATCTCCATTGAAGAAGTTCAAACATTTATTACCCGAATCCAGAAAGTCATTGCTTGAGAGATATTCCAGAGAAGCAAATAAATGAAGGTGCTGGCAGTTGGAAGTCAGGCTGACATGCAACAAATGAGTAGGGTGAGCTGATAAAGTTAGGGAGCAACTACTACAGGGATAGTTGGTAACCTTCACATTTGGTAGCCCTAAGTGATTTTCAAATGATTTTTTAAAATACCAAACCAACAAACAAAAATAATTGTTCTCATTAACTACACCTCCACCAGTTCACATTCATTCATCCTTCTTCTTCTTCTTCTTCTTCTTCTTCTTCTTCTTCTTCTTCTTCTTCTTCTTCTTCTTCTTCTTCTTTCTTCTTCTTCTTTCTTCTTCTGCTTTTCTTCTTCTGCTTTCTTCTTCTTTCTTCTTCTTCTTCTTCTCCTTCTTCTTCTTCTTTTCTTTTTTTTTTTCCCTGTAAGGATTGTCTAAGGGAGTGCTAAAGTCTAAATTGACTACCTTAAATATCTCCCTGACTTACAATTCCAGTAATTATACAAAAATCAAAAATTGAATTCACTATGATTTCTGAAATCATATTCTCTCACCACCTCTATGTATTCGCAATTAATATGAACATTTAAAATTCTTTAATCACATATGTTCATCTAAACCCTCAGCTTCAGAAAAAAAAAATCTGTCTGCTTTAAAGCTCTTTGACTTTTTGTGTTCATGTCATTCTTCTCCAAATGGAGAAGCATTTAGCAGCATTTAGTAGAAGGTAGACAAGAGAAAGTTTTCTGGGATCTAGACTTGTCTTAACCTTAACAAGGGATATATCACAATGTTCTCATTTTCGGGATGAATCTAAGGCCCTTCCTAGGTGTGACAGTCTCTGACCTAATGATTTCTGGAGAGTACTAAGCAGAGAATTTCCACTCCTTCAAACAGTCCAGACAGGTTGCCTTGGCACCAGATGGAATTGCTTTCTAGTTCCCTCCTTGAGTATTTCATTCCAGCTTAGCTCTGGGGTGAAAATAAATTATGCTTCACTAATTAATGGAGCTGCCTGATTCAGATTTATGAAATATTCTGGCTTTCTTCCATATGTTGTGTGTTATCTGTTGCTAATATCTGTGGTGACTGGTGAATTTGTCTCCAACTGGCAATTTGGAGCAGAGAAGATTTAAGTAGTTGTGGGTAAAATTGGGATTGTGATTCTTTCTTAGAACAATTCTCTAAAGTTCAATAATGTTATGCTTGAAGCATTTTAGTACAGATGAGAGGCCAAGTCTTCTTTATCCTATTATTGTATCCTTTAAAATCTAATGAATGTAGTGTGAGGGCTGTGTAGTAGCAGAGCAGATAGGCCAGAGGACCAGAGACAAAGCTGCTACACTGTATGCAAAAGAGGATCTTTCATAATGTGAAGCGGTATCTGATGTAAAGGTGTTATTAGGAATTCCTCTCCATAGCTTAACAGCATTAAATTTGAGGTGATATAATAGCTTTCAAGCAGATTCCTGATAACTATCTTCTTTTTACAACTGTGTTACTATACAAGTGATCATAGAATACAACATATAGCTAACTTCAAAACAAAGATAGACTGCAGTAGAATATGAAGTAAGAGGTCCAGGGTCCTTTGGTCCTAATGGCTTCTGACCCCCGAGGAAATTATCCTGGTAGATGTGTTCTATAGCTTTAAAGAACTGCGTGTTGAATAATGAATGAATTCTGTTCAACCTGGTGATTTCATTTTAGTCATCACAATATTACCTACACTTCAGTTTTATTTTTTTTAGTGATCACTTTAGTATCTGATTATCTCTTATATTCAGAAAGAGATATAGGACATGTATCATTATCTGCTCAATAATTTTTTAAAATTAACTTTTCATTTAGCCTCATTCTAAACAATAATACCATAAATTCATAGGCTTGCTGAACCAATTACAATTCCCATTAAAGTAAATGCATATTTTAAAAATACTTTACATGTACCATTTACATAATCATCTGTCCTATCAGTTATATGAAAGGCTCAGAGTTATACTCTATCCTTACCCCCTTAGACACAACTGGCCCTCTCCCTATCATGTCATACCCCATAAGTTCATAAAGCCAATACTGCCTATTCCAAGTGGTACCTATGTCTGCCTTCTCTATTCCAGATATGTCATTTTGGTCCTGAGTTATATTTTCTCTGAAATAAGTATTGTTCCATTTAGTTATTTTTCTTTGCATTTTCCTGGAAAATCTTTAACAATAGTAAAAATAACAGTAGTAGCTACTAACTAAAAATAGTAGTTATTAGCAACTATATATTTTATTTTATTATTATTATTATTATTATTATTATTATTATTATTATTAATTTTGAGCCTCCCTAGCTTCAGATACACCTTTCTTAAGTGGTATATGTTGAATATTTTTTATCCAATCTGAGATTCTTAGTGTTTCAATTTTTTAAAAGTATAGAATCCTTATATTTACTATAATAAGTTGCTTACTTATATGTTAATCTTTTTCATGTGTTGTTTTTTAATATGCCCTTACTCTTTCATTGTTAACTTTTCTCACATATCTTACAGACTGCTCAATGACTAAAGTGTTCACATTATATTCCCATAACCTGGAACAGTAGTATTTATATGAAAGCTAGCCCATAAATTTTATTGAATAAACGAATGGAGTAATGGATACCTTCTTTGCTGTGGTTTATCCTTTTTTAAATTGCCTGCTGATTTGGAAGGTGCTTCTCACTCTACTATAACTGGAAAAGCCTGCTGACTTGGAAGGTGCTTCTCACTCTACTATAACTGGTTCTCAAATCTCAGGATGCATTAAATCATCTGGAGGGACAGGGAAAACACAGATTGCCAAGCCCTACTCCGGTTTCCTATTTAGTAGGTCTGCAGTGGGACCTAAGGAGCTGTATTTTATTTTATTATTTTATTTTATTTTATTATTTTATTTTATTTTTTAAAGTTTTTATTTATTTATTCATGAGAGACACAGAGAGAGAAAGAGGCAGACGGAGAAGTAGGCTCCATGAAGGGAGCCCGATGCGGGACTCCATCCCAGGACTCCAGGATCACGCCCTTGGCGGAAGGTAGGAACTAAACTGCTGAGACACCCAGGGATCCCCAGGAGCTGTATTTTTAATATTGAATCCCAGGTGATGTTGCTGTTGATGGTGTGGGGCCCACCCTGAGAACCACTGATTTAAAGCTTGTCTCTGAGTTTCATAAATTCCAAAGCCTAGTTTTTTTCTACAATTTTCATATTCAAAATAATATAAGAACTTTTTATTACTGCTTATTTAGAGAGAAATCTTTTGAGAATTTAGAGTTATCTCATTCTTCTACTTTTCTACCTTGGGGTTTTAGTTCCAAATTATTGATGCTATTTAATTTACAGTTAAATTTTCAACCTGTTGCTTAGTGATTTCCTCTTTCATACTCTAGTCCATGTTTTCCAGAATTTCACTGAGAAAACAAAACAACTGTATTCTAAAACCATTTTCATGTCTATGCTTTTCCTCTGCATGCTGAGGTCATTCTTTCATACAGAGCCATCTTTCCATAGACATGTTAGTTTTTCTTTGTTGTTGTTTTTTTTCACCTTCAAACAAAGATACCTCCTCCTAGTCAGTGTTAGTGATGCTGAATGGAAGTGTTATTTTCTCTTTGATCACCTGAATGATTTTAAAATCCCTTTGGCTAATACTGAACTGGAGTGACAGTTATTTATATCAAGTCCTAATCATGCTCCTGAGTCCAGAAAGCATTAGCCAAAGGCAGGAATATAGTTTATTCCTGTGGCTTCCTCCTCTCTTATTGTAAGTAGGTTCATGTATAGCTGACTAATTTTGAACAATTGTCTTTTACCAGAGGTAGTATATAAAAATTAGCCAGTTGATCAGTTCCAAAGCTTCTCCAATCTCTGATTTTATCTTTCACTAACTGATAATGGACTGAATTGTGTCCCCTACAAAATTCATAGATTTAAATGTGCCACCTAATGTGACTGTATTTAGAAATAGGCCTTTCAGGAGATAATAAACATTAAATGAGGTCATAAGGGTAAAGTTTAATTGCAATAAAACTGATGTCCATATAAGAAAACAAAGAGATACCAGAGAAAAGGCCATGTGAAGAGAATGAGAAGACTTCATCTGTAAGTTAAAGAGAAAGTTCTCACCAGACATCAACCCTGCTGGCACAATGATTTTGGCCTTCAGAAATGTAGAAAATAAATGGCTGTTAATTAAATCACCCAGTCTGTGGTTTCTTCTTTGGGCAGTCTGAGCAGACTAATGCACACTTTGGTACTATAAAATGGAAGTGACTTTGGAACTAGGTCATGGATAGAGGCTAGAAGAATTTTGGGATGCATGCTAGAAAAAGCCTAACTTGCCTTGAGGAGACTATCAGTAGAACTATGGAAGTTGAATTGGTGAGAGCCCAGAAAGAGAAGAGAGAGCTATAGAGACAACCTTTATCATTTTAGAGAATACATACAACATCATGAATAGAGTGTTGGCATGATTTTTTTTAAAAAAGATTGTATTTATCTATTCATGAGAGACACACACAGAAAGAGACAGAGACATAGGCAGAGGGAGTAGCAGACTCTCTATGGGGAACCCGGTGCAGACCTGATCCCACCATCACGGGATCACAACCTGAGCCTCCCAGGTTCCTCGGTATAAGTATCATTAAAGGTTCTTCTGATGAGATTTCAGGTGGAAAGGAAGAATATATTACTGGAAACTAGAGGAAAAGTATCTTCATTATAAAG
This sequence comes from Vulpes lagopus, assembly GCF_018345385.1. NCBI lineage: Eukaryota > Metazoa > Chordata > Mammalia > Carnivora > Canidae > Vulpes > Vulpes lagopus. Next base: position 89,230,129 of record NC_054828.1, on the reverse strand, counting down.
TAGCAAAGAAGTTTCTGAATTATGTTCTAGTGTTTGATGGAAAGTAGAAATTGTGAGTGACGACCTTAGCTATTAGCAGAGCAGATTTCTAAGTAGTGTTGAAAGTCTGGCCTGGTTTCTCCTTATGGCTTATGAAAAAAAAAATGTGAGGAAAAGAGATAAATTGAAAGAATTGGTAAGCAAAAAGAGAACTTGAAGATTTGGAAAATTCTTAGCCTATCCATATTGCAAAAAGAGAAAGAGAGAATGTAACCTTTCAAGAACACCACATGTGGCCAAAAATTGCTCCATAAAGATCACCCTTAGATTATCCTCGGAGGGGATCCCTGGGTGGCTCAGCAGTTTAGCGCTTGCCTGTGGCCCAGGGTGCGGTCCTGGAGTCCAGGGATCGAGTCCCGCATCGAGCTCCCGGCATGGAGCCTGCTTCTCCCTCTGCCTGTGTCTCTGCCCTCTCTCTCTCTCTCTCTCTCTCTCTCTCTGTGTCTATCATGAATAAATAAATAAAATCTTTAAAAAAGATTATCCTTGAAGTTACTTTGTCAACTCAGCTGAAGCCAGTAAGGCAGATAAAATTATACCAGCAAAAACTCCACCAATTGGGACTAACAGGGATAGAGAAAATGGGATGGAATGAAGGAGACTATAGACTTCTCAGATTCTACACTTTGGGACATTAGAAATATCTAGTTTTAAATATTTGTTATCCTTCCAGAAAAGAGAAAAGTTACCCAGAAGGTGTCTTAGGTCATCAGGACTGCCCCTCTGACCACAGGCCCTGAGAGTAAGACTGTTTACTCCTTGGATTCACAGATGGGGCCAATTCCTTGGTTTACTATCAACTAGCCAAGATGATGCCACTGAGTGCCCCAGGGAAAAGGCTTTCCTTCACAACTTTGGGGCAGGGCATCGTCACACAGGCTAGAAGGCTAGGCATCCCTCTGGGGGTCATGAGGTTGGTGCTGCCAGCTCAGTGAGCCCCAAGGGCAGAGCATTGAGCCAAATAGGGTCATGCTTAAGCCATAACATGGAATGGAATTTGCCTTGCTAGATTTTAGACTTGCTTAGGATCCATCACCTCTTTCTGATTTCTCCCTTTAGGAATTGGAATGTCTATTCTATGCTTCTCCCACCATTGTACTTTTTTTAATAAATTAATTTTTATTGGTGTTCAATTTACCAACATACAGAATAACACCCAGTGCTCATCCCGTCAAGTGTCCCCCTCAGTGCCCGTCACCCAGTCACCCCCACCCCCCGCCCTCCTCCCCTTCCACCACCCCTAGTTCATTTCCCAGAGTTAGGAGTCTTTATGTTCTGTCTCCCTTCCTGATATTTCCCACACATTTCTTCTCCCTTCCCTTTTTTCCCTTTCACTATTATTTATATTCCCCAAATGAATGAGAACATACAATGTTTGTCCTTCTCCGATTGACTTACTTCACTCAGCATAATACCCTCCAGCTCTTTTTTTTTTTTTTAAATTTTTTTATTTTATTTATTTATGATAGGCACACAGTGAGAGAGACAGAGAGAGGCAGAGACACAGCCAGAGGGAGAAGCAGGCTCCATGCACCGGGAGCCCGACGTGGGATTCGAACCCGAGTCTCCAGGATCGTGCCCTGGGCCAAAGGCAGGCGCCAAACCGCTGCGCCACCCAGGGATCCCATACCCTCCAGTTCTATCCATGTTGAAGCAAATGGTGGGTATTTGTCGTTTCTAATGGCTGAGTAATATTCCATTGTATACATAAACCACATCTTCTTTATCCATTCATCTTTCGATGGACACCGAGGCTCCTTCCACAGTTTGGCTATTGTGGCCATTGCTGCTAGAAACCTTGGGGTGCAGGTGTCCCGGCGTTTCATTGCATCTGAATCTTTGGGGTAAATCCCCAACAGTGCAATTGCTGGGTCAGGGCAGGTCTATTTTTAACTCTTTGAGGAACCTCCACACAGTTTTCCAGAGTGGCTGCACCAGTTCACATTCCCACCAACAGTGTAAGAGGGTTCCCTTTTCTCCGCATCCTCTCCAACATTTGTGGTTTCCTGCCTTGTTAATTTTCCCCATTCTCACTGGTGTGAGGTGGTATCTCATTGTGGTTTTGATTTGTATTTCCCTGATGGCAAGTGATGCAGAGCATTTTCTCATGTGCTTGTTGGCCATGTCTATGTCTTCCTCTGTGAGATTTCTCTTCATGTCTTTTGCCATTTCATGATTGGATTGTTTGTTTCTTTGGTGTTGAGTTTAATAAGTTCTTTATAGATCTTGGAAACTAGCCCTTTATCTGATAGGTCATTTGCAAATATCTTCTCCTCCCATTCTGTAGGTTGTCTTTTAGTTTTGTTGACTGTATCCTTTGCTGTGCAAAAGCTTCTTATCTTGATGAAGTCCCAATAGTTCATTTTTGCTTTTGTTTCTTTTGCCTTCGAGGATGTATCTTGCAAGAAGTTACTGTGGCCGAGTTCAAAAAGGGTGTTGCCTGTGTTCTCCTCTAGGATTTTGATGGACTCTTGTCTCACATTTAGATCTCTCATCCATTTTGAGTTTATCTTTGTGTATGGTGAAAGAGAGTGGTCTAGTTTCATTCTTCTGCATGTGGATGTCCAATTTTCCCAGCACCATTTATTGAAGAGATTGTCTTTCTTCCAGTGGATAGTCTTTCCTCCTTTATCGAATATTAGTTGACCGTAAAGTTCAGGGTCCACTTCTGGGTTCTCTATTCTGTTCCATTGATCTATGTGTCTGTTTTTGTGCCAGTACCACACTGTCTTGATGACCACAACTTTGTAGTACAACCTGAAATCTGGCATTGTGATGCCCCCAGCTATGGTTTTCTTTTTTAAAATTCCCCTGGCTATTCAGGGTCTTTTCTGATTCCACACAAATCTTAAAATAATTTGTTCTAACTCTCTGAAGAAAATCCATGGTATTTTGATAGGGATTGCATTAAACGTATAAATTGCCCTGGGTAACATTGACATTTTCACAATATTAATTCTGCCAATCCATGAGCATGGAATATTTTACAATCTCTTTGTGTCTTCCTCAATTTCTCTCAGAAGTGTTCTTTAGTTTTTAGGGTATAGATCCTTTACCTCTTTGGTTAGGTTTATTCCTAGGTATCTTATGCTTTTGGGTGCAATTGTAAATGGGATTGACTCCTTAATTTCTCTTTCTTCAGTCTCATTGTTAGTGTATAGAAATGCCATTGATTTCTGGGCATTGATTTTGTATCCTGCCACGCTACCAAATTGCTGTATGAGTTCTAGCAATCTTGGGGTGGAGGCTTTTGGGTTTTCTATGTAGAGTATCATGTCATCTGCGAAGAGGGAGAGTTTGACTTCTTCTTTGCCAATTTGAATGCCTTTAATGTCTTTTTGTTGTCTGATTGCTGAGGCGAGGACTTCCAGTACTATGTTGAATAGCAGTGGTGAGAGTGGACATCCTTGTCTTGTTCCTGATCTTAGGGGAAAGGCTCCCAGTGCTTTCCCATTGAGAATGATATTTGCTGTGGGCTTTTCGTAGATGGCTTTTAAGATGTCGAGGAAAGTTCCCTCTATCCCAACACTCTGAAGTGTTTTGATCAGGAATGGATGCTATATTTTGTCAAATGCTTTCTCTGCATCTAATGAGAGGATCATATGGTTCTTGGTTTTTCTCTTGCTGATACGATGAATCACATTGATTGTTTTACGAGTGTTGAACCAGCCTTGTGTCCTGGGGATAAATCCTACTTGGTCATGGTGAATAATTTTCTTAATGGGTTGTTGGATCCTATTGGCGAGTATCTTGTTGAGAATTTTTGCATCCATGTTCACCAGGGATATTGGTCTATAATTCTCCTTTTTGGTGGGGTCCTTGTCTGGTTTCGGAATTAAGGTGATGCTGGCCTCATAGAACGAATTTGGAAGTACTCCATCTCTTTCTATCTTTCCAAAGAGCTTTAGAGGAATAGGTATGATTTCTTCTTTAAACGTTTGATAGAATTCCCCTGGGAAGCCATCTGGCCCTGGACTCTTGTGTCTTGGGAGGTTTTTGATGACTGCTTCAATTTCCTCCCTGGTTATTGGCCTGTTCAGGTTTTCTATTTCTTCCCGCTCCAGTTTTGGTAGTTTGTGGCTTTCCAGGAATGCGTCCATTTCTTCTATATTGCCTAATTTATGGGCGTACAGCTGTTCATAATATGTTTTTAAAATCGTTTGTATTTCCTTGGTGTTGGTAGTGATCTCTCTTTTCTCATTCATGATTTTATTAATTTGAGTCTTCTCTCTCTTCTTTTTAATAAGGTTGGCTAATGGTTTATCTATCTTATTAATTCTTTCAAAGAACCAACTCCTGGTTCTGTTGATCTGTTCCACAGTTCTTTTGGTCTCGATTTCATTGAGTTCTGCTCGAATTTTAATTAACTCTCTTCTTCTGCTGGGCATGGGGTCCATTTGCTGTTTTTTCTCTAGCTCCTTTATGTGTAAGGTTAGCTTTTGTATTTGAGCTCTTTCCAGTTTTTGAATGGATGCTTGTATTGCGATGTATTTCCCCCTCAGGACTGCTTTTGCTGCATCCCAAAGATTTTGAATGGTTGTATCTTCATTCTCATTAGTTTCCATGAATCTTTTTAATTCTTCCTTAATTTCCTGGTTGACCCTTTCATCTTTTAGCAGGATGGTCCTTAACCTCCACGTGTTTGAGGTCCTTCCAAACTTCTTGTTGTGATTTAGTTCTAATTTCACGGCATTATGGTCTGAGAATATACAGGGGACTATCCTGATCTTTTGGTATCGGTTCAGACCCGATTTGTCACCCAGTATGTGGTCTATTCTGGAGAAAGTTCCATGTGCACTTGAGAATAATGTGTATTTAGTTGAGTTTGGATGTAAAGTTCTGTAGATATCTGTGAAATCCATCTGGTCCAGTGTATCATTTAAAGCTCTCGTTTTTTTGGAGATGCTGTGCTTAGAAGACCTATCGAGGATAGAAAGAGCTAGATTGAAGTCACCAAGTATAAGTGTATTATTATCTAAGCATTTCTTCAGTTTGGTTATTAATTGGTTTAAATATTTGGCAGCTCCCACATTCGGGGCATATATATTGAGGATTGTTAAGTCCTCTTGTTGGATAGATCCTTTGAGTATGAGATAGTGTCCCTCTTCATCTCTCACTATAGTTTTCGGGGTAAATTTTAGTTTATCTGATATAAGGATGGCTACCCCTGCTTTCTTTTGAGGACCATTTGAATGGTAAATGGTTCTCCAACCTTTTATTTTCAGGTTGTAGGTGTCCTTCTGTCTAAAATGAGTCTCTTGTAGACAGCAAATAGATGGGTCCTGCTTTTTTATCCAGTCTGACACCCTGCGCCTTTTGATGGGGTCATTAAGCCCGTTCACGTTCAGAGTTACTATTGACAGATATGAGTTTAGTGTCATCATGATATCTATTCAGTCCTTGTTTTTGTGGATTGTTCCACTGAACTTCTTCTTAAAGGGGAATTTTAAGAGTCCCCCTTAAAATTTCTTGCAGAGCTGGTTTGGAGGTCACATTTTCATTCAGTTCCTGCCTGTCTTGGAAGCTCTTTATCTCTCCTTCCATTTTGAATGAGAGCCTCCTGGATAAAGTATTCTTGGTTGCATGTTCTTCTCATTTAGGACCCTGAATATATCCTGCCAGCCCTTTCTGGCCTGCGAGGTCTCTGTGGAGAGGTCTGCTGTTACCCTAATACTCCTCCCCATAAAAATCAGGGATTTCTTGTCTCTTGCTGTTTTAAGGATCTTGTCTTTATCTTTGGAATTTGCAAGCTTCACTATTAAATGTCCAGGTGTTGAACGGTTTTTATTGATTTTAGGGGGGGATCTCTCTATTTCCTGGATCTGAATGCCTGTTTCCCTTCCCAGATTAGGAAGTTTTCAGCTAGGATTTGTTCAAATACATATTCTGGCCATCTGTTCCTTTTGGCGCCCTCGGGAACCCCAATTAAACATAGGGTTTTCTTCCTCAGGCTGTCGTTTATTTCCCTTAATCTGTCTTCATGGTCTCTTAATTGTCTGCCTCTTTTTTCCTCAGTTTCCCTCTTTGCCATCAACTTGTCTTCTATGTCACTCACTCGTTCTTCCACCTCGTTAACCCTTGTCCTTAGGACTTCTAATTTGGATTGCATCTCATTCAATTGATTTTTAATTTCTGCCTGATTGGATCTAAATTCTGCAGTCATGAAGTCTCTTGATTCCTTTATGCTTTTTTCTAGAGCCACCAGTAGCTGTATAATAGTGCTTCTGAATTGGCTTTCTGACATTGAATTGTAATCAGATTTTGTAACTCTGTGGGAGAGAGGACTGTTTCTGATTCTTTCTTTTGAGGTGAGGTTTTCCTTCTAGTCATCTTGCTCAGTGCAGAGTGGCCAAAAACAAGTTGTATTCGGAAAAGGAGAAAAAGAGAGAGAGAGAAGGAAAGAAAAGAGAAAAAGAAAAAAGGAAGAAAAGAAGGAAAAAGAGGGAAGAAAAAGAGAAAGAAAAAAAGAAAGGTAAAAAAAGGGTGGGGGTGGGGGAAGCAATCAGAAATCATAAAGAGAAAAAAAAACACGGGGGAGTATCTTCTGATTCTGTATACTTTAAGTCCCTTGACTTCCCCTGGAACTGGTCCGTCTAGCTGGTCTTCTGGGGGAGGGGCCTGCTGTGCTGATTTTCAGGTGTTAGCACTTGGGGGAGCTGCTCTGCCCCCCTGCTCAGCAGGGGTTGTTTACCCCGTGAGGCCTCAGGAGGAGCAACCGCAGTGGCGGGGCCAGCTCTGGAGCCCTGGAGTCAGCCCCCGCAGTATCTCCGGGGCTCTCGGTCTGCAGGGCCTGGAGGCTCCGGGGCGGGCCGCTGATCTGCTCAGCTCCAGGCAGGAGCGTCCTTGCTGTCCTGGGCCCTCCCGGCTTCTGCCTGTCCCGGGGGGAGGCCGGATCCTGGGCTGTGTCCTGGCGCCCAGTGCTCCGGAGCCTGCGCTGTTGGATTCGCGCTCCCTCCCCGCAGCCCCCTCCGCGGAGCCGCCGCCCGAGCCGCCCCCCCCCCCCCCCGCCAGCTGCTCCGGGTCCCGCCGAGCGCTGCAGCCCTTAGGGAGCTCGGCGCACTCTCCTGGGGCACAGGTGCCTGTTAGTGTCCCCAGGAGCCCGAGGGCATCCCTGCCCTCCTGGGTCCTGCTCCAACTCCCTGCGAGCCCCTTTCCGCCCGGGAAGGTTGGTGCAGCTCCTGCTCCTCCGGGACGGGGCTCTCCTGTCCTGGGGACACTCGCCCCGGCCTCAGCCCGTCTCCTCGCGGGGCCCCTGCCCCTTGGAGGCCTTTTGTTTCTTTATTTCTGCCCCCCCCCCCCCCCGTCTTCCTACCTTGATAGAAGCACGAACTCTTCTCACTGTAGCATTCCAGCCGTTCTCTCTTTAAATCTCAGGCCGAATTCGTAGATTTTCAGGATGATTTGAAGGTTATCTAGGTAATTTGGTGGGGACAGGTGATTTGGGGACCCTACTCTTCCGCCGTCTTGCCCCTCTTCTACCATTGTATTTTTGAAGCATATTATAACTTGTTCAGTTTTACAGGTTCACAGCTGGAGAGGAGTTTGCCTCAGGATAAATCATACCTCGAATCTCACCTATATCTGATTTAGATGAGTTATGAACTTGTAATTGATGCTGGAATGAGTTAAGACTTTTGGAGCTATTGGGAAAGAGTGAATGCATTTTGTTTGTTAGAGGAACATGAATTTTGCAGGGCCAGAAGGCAGAGTATTAGGGACTGCATTGTGCATGCACATCTCCCAAATTAATAAATTGAATCCTTAATATATGATGTGACTATATTTGGAAATGGGGCTTTTAAAGAGATAATTAAGGTTAAATGACATCAAAAGGGTGGGGTCTTGATCCAATAAGATTGGTGTTCTTATACGAAAAGTTAAAAACAAATGTTGGCAAGGATATGGAGAAAGGGGGACCCCTCTTACACTGTTGGTGGGAATGCAAGCTTGTACAGCCACTCTAGAAAATGATATGGAGTTTCCTCAAGAAGTTGAAAATAGAGCTACCCTATGACTCAGCAATTGAACTACTAGGTATTTACTCCAAAGATACAAATGTAGTGATCTGAAGGGGCACCTCCACCCACCCCAATGTTCATTGCATCAATGTCCATAATAGCCAAACTGTGGAAAGAGCTGAGATGTTCATTGACAGATGAATGGATAAGTAATATATTATATATATTACACACACACATACACACACACACACACACACCCAATGGAATATTACTCAACCGTCAGAAAGGATGAATGCTTGCCATTTACACTGATGTGGATAGAACTGGAAGGTCTTATGCTGAGTGAAATAAGTCAATCAGAGAAAGACAATTATCAGATGGTTTCACTCATATGTGGAATATAAGAAACAACACAGAGGGTCAGGGAGGGAAAACTGAATGGGAAGTCATCAGAGAGTGAGAAGAACCATGAGAAACTCTTTAACTATAGGAAACAAACAGATTTGCAGGAGGGGAAGTGGGTGGGGGGATGGGGTAATTTGGTGAGGGGCATTAAAGGGGGTACATTATATGATAAGCACTGGGTGTTATATGCAACCAATAAGTTTTTGAACACTACACCTGAAACTAACTACTATTTGTTGGTTAATTGAGTTTAAAGAGAAAGAAAGAAAAGAAGAAAAAAAGAAAGAAAGAAAAAAAGAAAGAAAAAGAAAGAAGGAAAGACACCCAAACTTTCTTTCTCCAAGTATGTACATAGAAAAGAAGCCATGTAAAAAAAAAAAAAAAAAGAAAAAAGAAAAGAAGCCATGTGAAGGTAGAATGAGAAAACATCATCTGCAAACTGAGGAGAGCGGACCTACCAGAGGCCTCTGCTGATACTGTGATCTTGGAATTCCAGCCACCAGAAATGTAGTAAAATACATGTGTTGTTTAGGCTATCCAGCCTGTGGTATCTCATTATGGCAATTGAGCAGAATAATACACTAGTTTTGCATCTTAAAATGTGAACATGCTCCATGGTTACTACACAAGCTTTTATAAAAGTTGCCTTCTATGTGATGCATGCCTCAGGGTTTCCAATATACCTATCAGTAACCTCACATCTTATTGTGCAATGCATGTCATTCTGTTGCCTTTGTCCCTATAGTGTTTCTGAGAGCTTGTTTCCCAAGTAGATGAAGAATAAGAACTGGAATTAGGAGTATAGATAAGGAATAGAATGCCCTTAAGTATAAGTTAAGGTAAAAAGTGGCAGAGAACTTCCTGATGGGTAGCATCTCCTGACTCTCTGATGTCAGAATATGAAGCTGGTTGGATTGAGGTTCCTTACTGTCTATGTTGACAAGTATAGATATTTAACTCACTGTTCATTTTTCACAATTCTACTGTCAACCTGTGACCAGAGCAACTTTTTTTCCCCACAGATTGGCATTATCATTGTTACCACTCTGCTTCTGCCATGTTTTCATAGATGTTACAAGGGAAAATTTGGGAAAGAATAATTTAGACATATGTAAAGTAACCTGTAGCATATTCTGAATGTCCTCTCTCTCTGGGACTTGGCTGATGGTCCAGTCTTGAGTAGGCACTAAGGCTTGATTGTAACCATCATCAGGATTGGGATTGGAGTTCAGCTTCAGGCTATGACTGGGTTTCAGGTTACTTTCCAGCCACTATTGTTTATCAGTGTGATCTAGATGACCCTGAACTCATCACCTTTGACTTTAACCACTCAGGGCATTAGCAATTTCTTCAGATTAGACACTGGAATGTGAAACCCCGAAGAGACCGCCTTTCTGGATTTGTAGAGGCAATGAATACAATGTTAAAAAGTTCCTTAATCATCCTGTGATTCGAGGATTATCTTAGATAGCTTTAAAACATCTCAGCATAGTTATAGCCCTATTTCTATTTAGCAAATTCTCTCAGCTGATTAGGCCCAAGTGACTAAGAAAAGAAAAAAAAAAATTAGTCACTGAAGGCAGAGAGAAATCCTAGGTTTCCTCAGATAGTTCTGAGGTAATTTTAGACTGATATCCAGTAGAGACAGAAGAATTTCCTTTGCCTGAAGTCAGCACCCACTCCTTTTACAAATGGCTCATGTGTGTGGCCCTGCTCAGACAACTGACAGCTGTGTTTCATACTGCAGAGGGAAAAAGCAAAGAGGAGGCCTCTGAGTGGGAGGGAGACTGTGGGAGAACATTTCCTTTAGCTAAGAGGAATGAATGACGGTGGGTGATGCTTTCCTTAGCTGCCAGATTTAGCATCAGTTGCACTCAGAAGACCTTCCCTGCAACAACTATGGCTAACAGGCCAGCTTCAAGGAGAGGAGAGGCTCTGGTGAATGGCTAGTCTAGTTTTCTGGTCTACTTTGGGGAATTTTAAATTAATAACAAAAAATGACTATGTGGGAAAAATCACCAGGAATACTGGTAAATAAATTTCTAGGTGTCATCTCTTCCTGTCTATCTTTACTTTCTCATTTTGCAAAATAGATTTATTTATTTTATTTTATTTTTTTTACATGATGCAAAATAGATTTAATCCTAATTTGATCATTTCTTGCCTCAAACCTGACCAAACAAAGGTTTTTTAATCACAGCTCTTTCTTGAGCCTATCTGGATGGATTGGGGCCCAGATCATCTCTTGTTTAAAGTGCCCCATCTGTTCCCAGAGCATTTTAATGCTATCATGCATTCCCCCATGTAACTTTCCAGTCCATCATCATAGTCCTGATTACAGCTGTCCTTACTATGTCACCCTGACAATGAGTGGGGTGGGAGATGCTGCAGCCAAACGACCTCCTCATAGCTTGTCCCCATGCTCTGCATTCTCTGCTTCATACCCTGGCCCCCAACTCATCCTTGTCCCACAACCCATCTCCTCCAGGCTGCTACAGCATTCTGGTAAATAAAAGGATCTTCAGCTGTGTGTGCCTTGAAAGGTACAGGCTAGTAAGATTTTTGCTTCTTTAAGGTAAACATGATCCTGTCACACCAGAGCTGACTCACCTCAGACCCTTTTCCTGGCCACCTTGGAACTTATTCTTTCTTTTTCTTTTTTTTTTGCTGAACTTATTCTTTCTATTGACTCATTGTTGAGGTGAGATTTGTCCCTAGTTGACGTAAGTACTGTCATCTTAAGCTTTCTGTCTACAGCTCAGATCAGCCTATTATTTGGACATTGAGGAGGTAAGGAAGTGAAGCAGGCTAATATTGACCTCTGCTCTCCACGAGAATATAAATGATAGAGAATAAGCACAAAAAGCATATTCCAATGGGGTCAACATAGTAGTTTTATATACTGGCCAGGCAAGTGCCAATAACTAAAAAAACACAGGGCTCCCTGGTATAGCTGACTTTTTAGAAGTAGGGATCTGATCATTCTTCCCCACCTCTTAAACTTAAAACTTATCTATTTAGATAGCTGGGTGGTCTGGGGAACCCTGAGTTGCCCAGTAAGCTGTTAGAGTCATAGGCTTGACTTTATACACCTCTAACTGGCAGGATAAAACAAAACATCAAAATACAGCCTAAGTTTATTTGTAACTACCTGGGAAAACTGAAACTCACTGACCACCTGAAATTCCAACCAATCAGATTAATTAGTCTTTTTGTGTGGAGAAAGCTGACTGGGCATGAAAAGAACTGTCTGAGCCTTCCCTTTATGGGCGGAGGTGTACAAGTCCCTCCTATAGAGAAGAGAGGACTTGGAAAAGCAGAAGTATGCCGTGCTTTACTCTTTCATTCCTCTTCAAGCCTCTGCATTACCACTGCTAAACACCCTCAACTATTCTTTCTCTTTGAGACAGCATTTAAGACTTTATCAAGGATGTTCTAGAAACAAAGATTTCACACCTGGAAAATGATCCCAATCATTGGGATTTCTAGTCTTGTCTGTATAGAGCCAGTGAATGACATTTGGATAGAAGGATCAGTGATAACAACACTTTACATAGTTCAGGTCCAGGGCTCTGAGATTTTTAAAGTGATTTCCTATCATCATTTCTTTTTGTCTTTCAAGAACTGTCATTTGTATATGAGTAGTTCTGTTCCATAGGTTCAGAGAACTTTTGAGGGGAATTGCCCAGTCACATGGATAAGAAATTAACAAACCAAGAATAGAACCCAAATAATCCAATTGCTTCAAGAGAACAGTTCTATAATATAACTTCTTCCTCTTGAAAAGATTTCTGTTTTGGCATTGTTATGGGTTGAATTCCCCTCCCCTTCCAAAAAAAGAAATACACTGAAGCCCTAACTCTAGTTCCTCAGTTCCTTAGATTGTGATCTTATTTGGAAATATGTCATTGTAGATGTAATTTGTTAAGTTACAGTGAGGTTATACTGCAGCAGGGTGGGCCCCTAACCCACTACAACTGGTGTCCTTATAGGAAGATAGCCATGGTGAAGACAGAGACACACAGTGAAAGCCGTGTAATGATGAAGGCAGAGTTTGGGGTCATATAGCTGCAAGTTAAGGAATGGCAGATTGCTAAGAAACCACCAAAAGCTATGAAGAGGCAAAAAAAAAAAAAAAAAAAAAAAAAAGGTGTCACTACAAGTTTAAGTGGGAACATACCTCTACCAACCCCTTGATTTTGGACATCTAGTCTCCAGACCTGTAAGAAAAACATTTCGTTACAGCAGCCCTTGGAAACTGATACAGGCATCATACAGGATCCTCCCTAGGACACTTCAGAATAATTGAATCACTTCACATTACTTTTCTTCTCATTTGTCCTTTTAATCTTAATTCTATTTTTACCTTTTGATACAGTCTCCCTTTGATGTATTTTTGGTGTGGTGTGGTTCTACAAGTCCTTTTGAAATCCTATTTTTCAATATTGTATTTAAATTTCACCTTCCCCATAAAGGATTCTTTGGCTACCTCTTCTTTGCTCTGACATTGCTTGTTATTTGCATTACAAAAAGCACTACAAAAGCACTAATGACAATCATGATGGGAAGTGTATTCAAACATTATTTGTGTTTCCCTACTTTCTCAAAACAAACCAACAAGCAAACAAGCAAGTAAACAAAATGTGGGCTATCCTTGGAGTATTTACTGTTGGAGATCCATATCTTCTAGTATTGAATACAGTGTTTGGTACAGAATAGATAGGACAAAGTAAAATATAGATGAATTTAATTGATTAGCAACCAGAAACTTCAGCATGCTATTTTTATATTCATATATGTGTGTGTCACGCTGATTATTTTTCAACTTTTATTATGAGAGTTTTCAAATATATATATATATGTATATATGAAAGGAGTAAAGCGAATACCCATATATTAGTTGCTAAAACAATCAATCCTTAATTTATGGCCAGTACCGTTCATCTTTGGTCCCTCTCCCTACCAACTCAGATTATTTTGAAGTGGATTCTAAATTATTCCATCAATAAATGTCAGTTTATACCTTTAGCAAAGAGGGATTTTTCCAGAGAGATATAAATACAGTATCATCACTATACCCAAATAAATGAACAACTATTTCTTATGTCATCAATTATCTGGACAATATTTAAAATGTCCCCTATTTTACAAGTGCTTATTTTTTATTTTTTATAGTTTGTGTTATATTCATTGAATGATATACTAAAAATGATAGTGATAATTATGCAGAATAATACTATATCAATTAATAGTTTCAAAGGACACACTGTGCCAAGAACTATGCGCTAAGTATTATACCTCATTTAATCTTCAAATGGTTTTCATTCTAATTAAGCATTATTATTATCATCCCAATTTTACAAATGAGAAAACTGGGGTTTAGGGAGGTTGACTTCTTGTTCAAGGTTGAAGAGAGTATTTCCAGAATCCACGTTGCTGACTCTGGGTACGTGCTTCTTCTAGAATATGATATAGCAGAGTCAGCTCAGCTACTCCTTATGGGAACTCTGACAGAGACATTTTCTTGAGCAAGTATTGGAACAAGTCTGTAACAACTCATTTCAATATTACTTTCAGATAAAAAAAATATATTACTTTCAGATCAAACATGTCATAACAAGTACATCAAAACATAGCACTCATAGGGAATTAAATAGTAATTCATAATTTTTATTCTCTGATGCTAGTATAATAATCTGGTTTAATAATAGAATTTCACTGTATTTTCATTCATTCCACAATCTTTTGTGACAGTCTGCTATGAGTTAGGCACTGATGATACAACTCTTGACTTGAAGAAGTGACTGAGTTATATATACATTTACTAAAAATTTGTTACCAGCTTGCCAGTGAAGACAGAGAAATGTCCATATTTGTTATTACACTAGGAAAGTGAGGTGATTGGGAAGAGCCTCACACTATTGGTGGTATGCATCTCCTTCACTCAGCATCTTGGAACTTCCAGATATACTGTCACAGCACCTCACTTTTATCACTGGCCTCATTTGTCCTCTCTTCACAATACCAGCTTATAGTACCAAATGCTAATGTGGAAGTTGCTGGTTTAGGCACTTGCCATGTATTTAGTTATTTAATCTTCAGAATAACTCTGTAGGATAACTGTTATGTATTATCTCCATTTTTACAATTTATAGCACTCAGGTAGAGAGAATTTAAGGTAACAGAATTTGGGCTCAGCAGTTTGTCTCCAGAGACTTCCTTCCCAGCCAATACAATAGGGTTGTCTGGAAAATTAATCTGCTCTTGACTTTGAGCAGCGTTAGTACCCAAACTCAATAGAGTATGGAATGAAGATAAGTAACAATCCTCATTCAATTATGTGAACATTACCAAGTGTCAAAGTCCCATGATATATATGTATATCTGATTTTAAGCAGCAGAAGAGAATTTAAATACACTCACATATAAGATGTTCACAATAGTTAAGCCTATTTTACAGATTCCACATTGTGCCAAGCTGTTCCAACCTCTTCTGGAACCTCCCTCTTCCCGGGAAGTTTACAAATGAGAAAACTGGGGTTTAAGTTTACTTAAACTCTTCTTTTACTAAACTCCTGCTCTTTTCAATATCTACGTATCTTGTTTCTCTTCTTTTACTAAACTCCTGCTATTTTCAACATCTATATATCTTGTTTCTCTCCTGACCACCACTTCAATTGTAATCTCATCTTGTCTTTGTACCATAATTCAATATTTATTTACATGCCTGAGTCTTAACTCTGCAATGATGACATTTCCTTGTTTCTCTCTTTTGCTCGTTATTTGAGAGGCAAAGTGAGAGCCAATGCCTTATTTTCATCATCACAGATATACCAATAATGTATCATATATAATGACCTTCTACTTAGTAAATTTAGAATCAGGAGCTCTGAGTTGGAATCCCAGTATACACTCAGTTCTAAAGTATGGCAAACATCTGTGTTTAGAAAAGAATCAGCAAAGCCCTGAGTAAAAGTCATCTTTATTAGGAATGATGATTCTTAGGTGAGTCTAATGCACTGACTACATAAAACTGCATATTAAACTGGATCCTGTAGTGAAATGCAACCTGTATGAAATACAAATGTTCTACTTAAAATTATTAGGGATTTTAAAGTTTTAGGAAAACTTGGTGCCACCTAATACAGATGTTCCTAAAACTGGTTATACATGAAATCACTTGGGAAGTTTATTTATCATGTAAATGTTTCTTAGGTCCTAAGAAAGCCTTAGGATATGCCACGGTTATTCTGCTTCAGCCAAACCATGAACTGATGTTTTAGAGTCACTGGTCTAATGTATCTTCCTTGCCCCTACTCTACATGCTTTTCCTTCTAGGCTGGTAACTCTTTCTAGTAATTGTGAAACTTCAATTAATTTTTCCCTGTTTATGGGCACTAGTCACCTTAATAAAGGTAGGATATCTTAATCCAGATAAATGGCTTTGTCATTAGAGCTATACAAATTTTCCATGCTAGTGCATGGATATGCTCACTAGTGTTTTTGCTGCAGACATTCCTCTTTCCTCTAGGACATTAACATTCATGTAATAGAATTAGTCCAAGTGCAGCTCACTTTCTGCCCTACAGAGAGTAATGGGCTCACACAGTGTCTAGTTTGGAAGGTGACTTAGTGGTCATCAAATCACCTTAAGATGTTTTTCTTTGGTAATTAAAAGAAATAGTCATTCAGCAACTGCTTGATCTTGTTTACTGGAAGTCTGGAGTAGACTGTTCCAATCCAGGCCAACTCTGAATCAATTTTAACATAGAAACTTCCTCTTCCAGTTAAGCTGAGAGCTCTTATCTGAAACTTTCATATATTTGTCCCAGTGAGTCCACTAATGGAGCCACAAACTACTAATCTGCTCATTCTTCCACAGGACAGCCCAGTCGAGCATTGATGGCAGCTAACAAACTCTGTCAATTCCTGTCATGAACTATGTGATAAACACACACACCCTTCTCTTCTTCCAGGAAAAACAAGTAGCAAAATGATCAGAGATAAAATATCTGTATGTGAAAGTTGCTAATAAATGCAGATATCAACTTTGCCTTAAGAGAGTTTGTATATCTGAATGTAAACAAAGTTAAAATCTGCAGCATAAAGGAAAGATAGTGGCTTTTTCTCTTCTGTCCCTCTCTTCCTCTCTATCAGAATGAGCCTCCTGAGGAACCAATGTCCACCATCAGGTATAAAATTACTAGACATTGGTGAGCTGAATTGGGTTTCTTGGCAGTGTCCCAGCACTGTAATACAAGTCAAGCTGTTTGAAAGATCACCAAATTACAATATTAACCTTGGAAGATAGATACAGGCCGATTTGCAAATCTTATTTTGATCATTAACATGCACTAAGGAGAAAAAACAAACATCAGCCTTTCTCTGGACATCTATTTCTTGTTTGCCGATGCTAATTAGCATAATTTGCATAAATACATAAAAATCCTGTGTTTTCCTTAATGTATTCAGAGCTCATTTCTCATTAGCTTCAGTAAATATTCCCACACTGCACACAGATTGATTCTCGACCTCTGACCAGGCCAAACCCAGGAGCACACTCTCTCTGACTTCTTTCTCTGGATATGCTGAAGTAAAGAATAAATCAGCCAGATGAAGAACCTTATAAACCATCTGACCAATCACCTGAGTTTGAAGATTGAGAAATTGGGATGGATGCATTAAGTAAATTGCCCCCCAAATCACAGTCTTAGAATCTGTGCCCCCAAAATAACCAAGTGAGAATATGCTTCCATTACAATGGCACAAAGGAATGCCATTATAATATGCATTTTTCCTAATGTTGCTCCACCTGCCTTACTTTCTCTTTGCTGCAATCGGTGTTGGACAAGGCTGTGGTTATCTCAAGATCTAGGTGGGAGGTGAACTACTTTCAAAATGACTTATGTGGCTGTTGGCAGGACTGTTGGAATCTCAGATTTTCAACAGTTCTTTACCACATGGGCTACTGAGTAAGGTTGATTGTAATATAGTAACTGGCTTCCTCCAGAGTGAGAACTTTGAGAGCAATAGAGGACCCTAATTTTTTTTTTATAATCTACTCTACAAGGTGATGGTCTATCACTTTTGCTGTACACAATTTGTTAGAAGTGAGTTACTAAACCCAGCCTATACTTGAAGGCAAAGGATAACACGTGGCTGTCAATGTCAGGAAGTGGGGAATCTGGGGCTTAGAAGTTGCCTACTATAATAATCCTCTGAACACTACCCCTCACCCCAAACTTTCCCTGATCTATGATGTACTTGTTTGCCTTTGGGCAAGTAGGGAGGGCCTGCAGCAGAAAAGCAGGCTTTTGAATCACAGATCCCTAATTGAGCATAAGCTGGAACTAGACGCAACCTGCCTCAGAGCTGCAGGTACAATGCAATTATGCAAAATCAAAATAATTCTCTTGCTGACCACGTCCCAGAAATTGGTGTCTGGGACCTGGGTGTCTTTGAAGAAGAGCATAACTGAGCTAAGCTGTTGATTTGTTGAAATAAACCAGATGGCAGTAAGTAGACGTTGTAGGAATTGTCTAATTATAACCATTGCTGCATAGACATACTACTTTGATGTCAAAGTAAATAATTTTCATCCCTAATAAACCCACTTTCATTAGGAAAATGAACCTGAGATGGTTGCTTTTATTTTCATAAACCCTGAGGGTCAATATCTCTACAGGATGGACTTGAAGCCAAAAATTCAAATGCCTCCAGGGCCATGTACAGTGTGTATTGGGTTAGGCGGAAGACAAAGTGGAATGATAGGGATTGTGGGGGATGTGGAAAGGTAGGCTTTGCTAAGGCATCCTGTGGTACTATGACTTTTAGTAAGAAATATATATTTGATGTTTGTCATTTCAGGTTCAAAGCTCCTAAAACCTTGGGAGTTTCTAAGTGATAAGAACATAAAGGTGTAAGGAGCCTTTTGTTATTCATAATAAGCCCCTTTCAATTACATCTGAATTTATGTTAATGAGGTAACTTCTGAAGAGATGCCCAATATAGAGGTTGGTCGTTGGGGAACCTAAAGAGGATTGGAGGTTTGGAACTTCCATTCCCACTCTCTGACCCCAGGGAGGAAAGAGAGGCTGGAGGTTTCAATTACCAATGGCCAATGATTTCAATTGTACCCATTTAAGGATGCCTCCATAAAAATTGAAAAGGACAGGTTCAGAGAGCTTCTGAGGTGAAAAACATGTGGCAGTGCTGGGACAGTAGTGCTCCTGGAGAGGACTTGGGAGCTCCTCACCCTTTCCCGCACACCTGCCCCTACGCATCTCTTCCATCTGGCTGTTTCTGAGTTATATCCTTTTGTAATAAACCAGTAATCTGGAGCACGTGGATGGCTCAGTCAGTGAAGTGCCCAACCCCTGATTTCTCTGCTCTGGTCACAATCTCAGGATCTTGAGATCAAGCCCTATAAGGACTCTGTGCTCAGCTGGGAGTCTGCTTGAAGAATTCTCTCCCTCTCCTTCTGCCATTACCACCCCCACCTGTTCAAAGAAGGGGCATGCACACATGCGTGCTCTTTCTCTCCAATCAATCAATTAATCAATCTTTAAAAAAATAAACTGGTAATCTAGTAAGTAAGTATCTTACTGAATTCTGTGACCCACTCTAATTAATTGAACCTGCGGAGGGAGTTATGGACACCTTCAATTTGTAGTTGCTTGTACTAAGACACAGATAGCAGCCTGGATTTGTGATCAGCTTCTCAAAGAGGTAGGCGCAGTCATGAAACATGAATCTGTGGAATCAGATACTGTCTCCAAGTAGACAGTGTCAGAACTGAGTTAAATTGTATAACACCCAGCTGGTGTTGCAGAATTGTGTTGTTTTTATTTTGTGTGTGTTGTAAAACAGATGTTAGGTATCTGAGTCTAATTTTAAACAAAACACTGTGCTTGCCAAATACATGACAGTGAGGTGAATTCTGCCTAAAGGTTGTTAAAATGTGAGCCTGCAGGCCTGGAGATAGAGTAGAATTTATAAACCAGATATCAACCAGATATCCAAGAAATCCCTCAACAGGGCTTAGACAGGACCAGCCTAATGCATATCCAGAGAAGATGCACGCAAAACTCAAGAGTACTTGTAGCTAGGACTCAGATCTCCTGAGTCCAAGTCTCTTTACATAAATGAAGCTTAAAATAATTATTTCTGATCCTAACACCTCTGATGATAAATCCCTCTGTGAATAAATCTCAGTAATAACAGACTAGGGGCAGATGTTTGTGAGTTTACAGGGGACCAGGTGGTTTCCCAGGTATGTGGATCAGGATAGCAGAGTATCAGAGATAGCAGGGACCCAAACCAATAGGTCTTCACAATGGAGAATGTACTAGCGATCAATATCAAGACAGATCCTAGCAAGGGGCTTGCTTTTTGAGGGCTTCCTCTGCCAGCAAATAGGAGTACCTAAACAGACTATAAACAGCATATCATTCCCCACTAAAATGACTTAGATGGCCTCAGGGCTGAGACATACTTAATCGTCATTATAAAGTGCCAATATATAGGGTACAAGAGACAATGATGGGAAGTTTCCAGAAGTAGTAGGCAGTTTTTCTAGCCACAAGGGCTGATACCCATGCTCTCAGTGGGATGTAGCCTGCTCAGGAGGAATTTAATCATTAGCCTGGTAAAATAGAGCACAGCAGTAGCAAATGTAGCTGATATGAAATACTTAAGCACCAGCCAGTGGCAGTTCCCATAATACATAAATGTTAATTTCCAGTCAGAAGATGAGGGATGGGGACAAAGCACTAGCCCTGTAAGAGAAGTGATGGCAAAAATCAGTAGGTTATCAGGGACACAAACTAACAGGCAGAAGAAGGGGAATGTGAGCCCCTAGTCTTAGAGAAAGGCACTAACGATCTAAGTGGAAAAGCAGTCAGAACCTATGGAAGAGGAAGATTTAGTGCTCTGTATGGTATAATAAAACAAGGATAAAGTCCTATACAATAGGAATGTACAGAGACTACTACACAACTCTAAGGTCTTCTACAAGCTAGTGTTCCAACTCACTCAAGCTTTAATTGGTTGCTGTGCAAAAGCAAAGCATTAGTGTGGCCAGAAGAAGGTTTTGGGAAAGGGTTATAGCCTGGTGAAGGCTGAGGCTGAGGAAGAAGGCTCCGTCAGCAGTTCGTATTCTATTTTGGAACTTTACAGGTATACCCAGGGAAAGCTGGTAATCCTTCTGCAGATATGAGTTACAATACTGAGTCATGAAATTAGATAATTTGATTAATGTTCAAGTGATATAATATATTCTGATGTCAGGGGAGAGCTTCCTTGACTCCAATGAAAACTCACTTTACATTTATTGCCCAAGAACTAAGACTAGCCCCAGGGACAGAAATTTCAAAGTCAGATCTTTTAATTAAAAAAAAAATCTCGCAATTATATCTAAGGTTTATTAGGCATAAACTAAATGTGTGGCAGGCATTTATAATTTCTATTTAGTTCTCCAAGTAATATTATCATTGCCATTTTACAAACAAACAAACTAAATCTTGTGAAGATTAGGTAATTTTCCAATGACTCATAGCTAGTTAATAGAAGAGATGGGACTTCAAATTAGGTCTGACTCCAAAGCATAGGAAATTAACAGCCACATTAGAGCAGAGGCCTAATTAGTTCCCTGTGTTGTCTACAGAAGTTCCAGCCCAAGGCATGTCAAGGGGACTCTCTGTTGGAGAACTGGTTAAGAAACTGTAGACAGCTAGGCATTGAAATTGCCACAGGAGAGCATGGTTCTTATCTCACAGAGTCAAAGAATGAATCTCATGGACACAGGAGAGTGAGTAAAGCAATAGAAGTTTTTTAAACAAAGATACAGAGAAAGCTCTCTGAAGTGGGAGGGATCCCAACAGGGTTGCCATTGATTGCTTTTTGACTGGCCCTTTTTTGGGAACCTAATTAGGGAATCCAAGGCCTTGAAATTTCTTTGTACTGTCTCAAGTGATTGACGTATGGCTGTTTGGGGGTCTGGTGAATCTCTGGGATTGTCTGGTAACCATCAAAGGAAGATATTCCCTAAAACTTCAGAGCTAGGGAGCCTGATTTACTTTCTTCTCTGTTTTCATTGTTTACTTTCTATCTCTGTTTCCTTGGGATGGGTAGGAGCTTGACTCTGGACCATTTGGTGTCCTTGGGATTTATAGGAGCCTGACTCTGGGCCTTTCCCTTATCTTTCTCTGCCTAGTCCCATCTATCCCTAACTCATTCCTACATCAAAATCATTGGAAACAATTTAAGAGGGGAAGAAAGGGAAAACCTTGGGATTAAGTGTTTCCTTCACATAAACACAATCCTGCTCTATTCCTACAAACAGTCATTGGAACCCTGCTTCTTGAATCAATTCATCATTAGCTATTACTATCAGGAGTCATGGGAGATTAAAAGAAGCTCAGGGCTGAATCATACCTGGAATCAGATGGGACTGCAATGGTTCAGGCTAGTGAAGTCTGGAAGTTGGAGACTGGAAAGGCCAATCAGGAGATGCAGATGATACAGGAGACATCCAGTAATTGATGAGAGAGGATAACATCACTGCTAGCAACAGACATGGGGCTCCAGGTCTGATACAAGGTGGACTTGATGTTTTGAGCCCTCTGTGTTTAAGACACAGGGTCAGAAATTCACACTTTCTATAATGATGATAACTACTCTTTACTGAACATGTACTAAAAGTTATTTTGGGGGATCCCTGGGTGGCTCAGCAGTTTGGCACCTGCCTTCAGCCCAGAGCATGACTCTGGAGACGCTGCATCAAGTCATACATATCAGGCTCTCTGCATGGAGCCTGCTTCTCTCTCTCTGCCTATATCTCTGCCTCTCTCTCGCTCTCTGCGTCTCTCATGAATAAATAGATTTTTTTTAAATAGATTTTTTTTAAAAAAGTTATTTTGTCAGGTCCTTTCTGTGCATTATCTCACTTAGTGCTCATAACAAGCCTGTGAAGTCAATAGGATTATCCTAAATTCATAGATAACAGTAACTGTTTACTTACAAAGCACTGATCCTAAGTCAGAATCACTACCCAGTACCTTCTAGACATAGTTATATGTGACTACTGAACACATTAAAGATGGCTGATACAAATTAAAATGTGCTATAAGCATAAAACACACCGGATTCTTAAAATATATGAGGAAAAGAATGCAACATTTCTCAATAATGTTTATATTAATTACTTAATGTTAAGTAATTAGGGAATTAATATTAAGTAAGTTAATATTTTGGATATATCCCAAATGATAATATTTTGAACTTATTTGATTATATAACATATAAACAATATTTTCATGTTTCTTTTTACTTTTTAAAATATAATTAGAAAATTTAAAATTTCTCTGAAAATTTCATATATGAATCTCACATATGTCTTGCATTATATTACTAATGGACAGCTCTGAAGATACCATTTGTCTCAAAAACTTAAAAAAACCTATTAAGTAAATTCATAATTAGAATTTACAGTGAGAGATGCAAGCCTCAGACAGATTAACATCCCAAGGTCACACCAATTAGTAATAAACACAGGCTTCTGACCCACACCTGGAGGTTGCCCTGCATTATTTTCTCATTGTTGCTGTAACAAATTAACACAAATTCATGGCTTAAAAAACAAAAACTTACTCTCTTAGAGTTCTGGAGGCCAGAAGTCTGAAACAAGTGTCACTGATTTAAAGTCAAGGTGCTGTCAGGAGAATGTCGGGGAAAATTTCTTTCCTTGCCTTTTTCCAACCTCTAGAGCTGCATTCATTGCATTCCTGGGCTCATCACCCCCTCTTTTATCATCAAGCCAGCCCACAGCATTTTCAAATTATCTGATTCTTTTGTATTGCCTTCTGGGTTCAAGTCTCTCACTTTTTCTCATGAGGGCACTTGTGATTACATTTCAGCCCACCTACATAATCCAGAGTAGTCTCTCCATTTCAAGACTACAAAGACAAAGAACCTTTGCCACAAAATACAACATTCAATGGTGCTTTTCTTTTTGATTGGTTTTGAATGTTATTGGTTATTCTTGGGTTGTATTTCTAGACTGCTCCCTACAGCACTTCCTATTCATCTTTTCAAAGATCTGATACGTACAGAAAGCAAGAGAGAGATAAAAATAAAAATAAAAATAAAAATAAATAAATAAATAGATAGATAGATAGATAGATAGATAGATAGATAAGACACAGCCCTGGGGTCACCTGGGTGGCTCAGTGGTTGAGAATTTGCTTTCAGCTCAGGGCATGATGTCTGGGTCCCAAGATTGAGTCCACATCAGGCTCCCAGAAGGGGGCCTGCTTCTCCCTCTGCCTATGTCTCTGCCTCTGTCTGGGTTATTATTTATCATTATCATCATTATTATTATTATTTACATTATATATGGACAAATAAATAAAAATCTCTAAAAAGAAGACACAGCCCTGATTTTCTACTAAGGAGGAAATATATATAAATAAGTAATTACAACGCTCAAAAATTACCACCTTGATGAAGGTATTCCCAGGGTCATAGTTGGACAAAAGCCAACAGCAACTGAACTAAGGTACTTTCTAAACTCAAAATGTGTTCTTATGTTTAATTTATCTGATACTTCCAAACTCCTGTGAGGCTAGCATCTTTTCTTTCAGTCTAAAATTATTTCAAATTAAAAGTTAAAAATTGGAGAAAATAATCCTGTAGTAACAGCCTCAGTTCAGGCTGAGGAAGAAACCAGGAGTCTTAAGTCAGTTGTGTGAAATTCTAGTTGAAATCTAAGGGTGATCATAACTGGGGTCTATGACACTTGGTCCACAAATCCACCCAGTTCAATAAGTGTTTTCTGAAAGCTTTCTGGGCCAATGTAATGTACTGAGCATCGTTAGAACATGGAATAGCCCCACTCTTAGCATACCCTGAATCTCAGTAAAAAAATGCAGAAGTGTTACATCCATACTGCACCTGACACGTGTTTCTGCAGAAATGTCCAAGGATAACTGGTCCCCAGGATGATGTAGTTCCAAACCCTCAACCCTCAATTTTCCCTCTTTTCTTCCAGATGTCTAGCTATTACACATCCTCAGCATCTGTCTCAGCTGGAGCTTGAGTAATTAGAAATTAGGAATTATGATATCAAAGAAATCATAAAAACCTCCTTCTCTCTTAGATTTTGAGGTCAATTGTTATTTCTTCCCTCTCTATGGAAGTAAGAGTATGATTACTTTGGAATCACACTTAGTATGGCTCCTCAGCTTTATGAGATCAAATCAACAGAGTGTTTATATGTAAACCTCTTTGTAACATAATTACCACCTAAAATCATAACTTTGATGTTTATTGCATCTTCCCTCTGTCTCATCTCTTTTGCTGTTTTTCACCCCGGTCGTTGAGTAAAAAGGTCTCTAGGTCCCGTTGCTGATACTTGAAATGTTAAAGTGGGAAGGAAGGCACTGACAGCTAATTCGTGAGAATTTGTATGACAGTTTGGCAGATAGTAGAAAAAAGCCAAATATATCATATACAGACAATGCCTCACATGGAGACTTAGCAGTAAATTATAGAAAATGAAAGGGACTCAGGACATAAAACAAATTAAAGAACACCAATGGGATTTTAAAAAGCATTTTTCCTAGCAATAAAAAAGGAGCAGTATATCCTGGTCTGGATCTTCCTAGGAATCAGAATAGAACTATAGGATGTAAGGGCCAAAAGAGACTTCAGAGACCACCTCGTCCATATCCTCAAACAAGGAGGGAAAATGAGGCCCTGCAATGGTAAAAGACTTAACCCAAGGAGGTATAACTCTAGGATTAGGATCTTGGATTTATATCTCCCAATCCCATATTCTTTCCATAATTTCAAAGAAATCAGTGGAAAAAATCATAGTAGCTCAATAAAGCTGTAATCAAAATGTTCAGCATAATAGTGGGTTCTAGGAGACATTTTGGACTATAGGATGGGCACCAGGCATCAAGAAATAGACTGGGGATCCCTGGGTGGCTCAGCGGTTTAGCGCCTGCCTTGGCCCAAGGCGCGATCCTGGATTCCCGGGATCGAGTTCCGCGTCTGGCTCACAGCATGGAACCTGCTTCTCCCTCCTCCTGTGTCTCTGCCTCTCTCTCTCTCTCTCTCTCTCTCTCTCTCTATATATATATATATATATATATATATATATATATATATATATAAAAATAAAAATATGTAAATCTTTTTAAAAAAGAAATAGACTAAGGTTGGTGGCCTCTCTGAACTCTGAAATGCCTTAAAGTTTGCCTTGACTAAGTTCCTAAGTTCTGTGGTAATTTCTTTGCCACCCTAACTGTGGAACAAATGGTATCAAGACCACAGCTCATATTTGGAGAAACCCAGCACCTTAGTAGAGACATTTGGGGATGGGACCAACCAACCCAACAGTATCTACCGCACATGAAAAAGCCATTTAGTAATTTGGTCCCATCACTGGTCATTTCCCTGATAGTTTCAATGACAAAAATCAAAGGAACTAAAAGAATAAGTCAAACAAAATTCCATTTCCAGTATTGGAAATAATTTGAATTGACACAAAATGGACCACCCAAAGGTAAAGCTGATCTTTAAATGATCCCCAGAACAGACCTTTCTAGAATGGCATGCACCCAGTCCCATCCTTGGGAAGGCACAGAACTTACAAACTCATAAATAGATGATAATATATGCTTGTGTGTAATACATCTCTTTAGCAGAAGAAATACTAAATAGTCTGTATACTGATTTCTTTTTTTTTTTTTTATTCATGAGAGACACACACACACACACAGAGGCAGAGACATAGACTGACAGAGAAGCAGACTCCTCACAGGGACTCCAATGTGGGACTTGATCCTTGGACTGGATCACTCCCTGAGCCGAAGTCGCTCAACCACTGAGCCATCCTGGCTTCCCTTATACACTGATTTCTTTGTAGATTATTGTCTCTAAATTCTGTTATTGCTAGTTATGTATCCATTTATTCAATATTTATTACATGACTACAACATGATAGACACTGCTATAATTGCAAGAGACAGCAGTGAACAAAGTCAACAAAATCCTTGCTATTGGGAACTTTTATTTTAAATACCTGTAGTCTGTTGTTAGAATCGACATGTTGTTCCACTTTGCAAGAGCCTTGTAAATGCACCTGATTGTCTTTCTACATATTTCCTATGCTAGGACTTCTTCCTTTGCTCCTTAGAGCCTATTTGGGTAGCTGTACAAACATCCTCAAATGAATTTACACCAACTGGGGCCTGTGCCAGAATCAAACTAGCCAAATGAAACAAGAGCCAAAAATCATAGTGAAAACAAAATAAAAGCCAAGTCAGTTATCTGTGTCAGTCTATATGTGATTAGCATCCAAGGAAGATCTTACAGTGTTGGATCAAATGTTGCACCAAAATAGTTTACGGTACACACATAATGAAAACTTCTCCTGGACATAACAGAGATGAGACTGATAAAGCACAGGAGAGATGGTATTAAACTGAAGATGGAGTTCCCCGTAGAAGTTCTCAGGAAGAGATTAAATGGGAAAGCATATAACTTGCACTGAAACAATCCACCTACATACAATATGCAAGCAAAACAGTCTCCAAACTCCACACAGAAAATGAGGCACAGAGCTGATGAGTAATTTCCCCAAATGAAGAAGGGCATAGATAGAAGTAGCTGAACTAAGAGCGGGCATAAGGTCTGCAATTCAGATATTCCCAAGGGGTGGCAGTATAAAACCTAAACCTTTCCTAGTACTATTAGAGCCTGCCATCCAATCTTATCCATTGCCTAAGACCACAACCAAAAGAGCTAGTGTGGAGTGAAGTAAGTCAATTGGAGAAGGACAAACATTATATGGTCTCATTCATTTGGGGAATGTAAAAAATAGTGAAAGTGAATAAAGGGGAAAGGAGAGAAAATGAGTGGAAAATATCAGTGAGGGAGACAGAACATGAGAGACTCCTAACTCTGGGAAATGAACAAAGGGTGGTGGGAAGGGAGGTGGGCAGGGGGTTGGGGTGACTGGGTGACGGGCACTGAGGGGGGCACTTGACGGGATGGGCACTGAGTGTATGTTATATGTTGGCAAATTGAACTCCAATAAAAAAATAATTAAAAAAAGAAAAAAAAGAGCTAGCATGGAAAGAAAAAAATAAAGGAGAAGGAGATAATAAGAAGTAGTGGCAAATTGGCAAAGGGGGAACACAGGAACATAAAGGGTAAAGAATAAACTTATCATTTCAAAAATTTGTCCTCCCATATGGAAGGTTCTTTCCTGCCTCACTGTGTTCTCATATGCTGTTCCCTGTTCCTTTTTCCTATTATATCGCTTTCCCTGCTTATCTTAATTTCAGGGTTTCACCTTAAAGGTTGCTTCCTTGGGAAGGCACTCTCTTTGCCTTATTAAGATCTCAGTTAAAAGCATCTATAGTACTCTGCATTTCTCATTCAAACAACTAATTATGGTTATAATTACCCATTCGGTATTTTTTCTTTTCTTTCTTGAATGTGATTTTCAGGAAGACCCTTACCTGTGCCTTTACCAGCATTCCCCTGATGTCTACCAAATGAGTGCCTAGCACATGGAATGGGCTCAACAAACTTTGTTGCTTAAAACAGGTATGTGAAGAGCAGGACTTTGAGATAAGATAGAGTGAAGAAACTCAAATCCTGCAATTCCTCACTTTAGAGAATGCTGACATCTTTTTGTAATATTGGGATAACACATCTTTAGTTTTCCTCTGACTTTCACCATCCCAAATTATGCCCTTTACAGTAAAACATGCTGTTTAGAAAAAAAGAAATATTTTATTATAGGTGGAGATGGTTTTCATTTAAAAGCTTAAGTCAGGGATCCCTGGGTGGCGCAGCGGTTTGGCGCCTGCCTTTGGCCCAGGGCGCGATCCTGGAAACCCGAGATCGAATCCCACGTCGGGCTCCCGGTGCATGGAGCCTGCTTCTCCCTCTGCCTGTGTCTCTGCCTCTCTCTCTCTCTCTCTGTGACTATCATAAATAAATAAAAAAAAATAAAAAATAAAAGCTTAAGTCAAAGCTATCTACAGATTCAATGAATATCTATCAATATACCAACAGCATTTTTCATAGAACTAGAATGAATACTTCTAAAATTGTATGGAACCACAAAAGACCTCGAATAGCCAAAGCAATATTGAGAAATAAGAACAAAGCTGGAGATATCATAGTCCCATACTTCAAGATATACTACAAAGCTGAAATAATCAAAACAATATGGTTCTAGTCCACAAACAAACACACAGATCAATGGAAAAGAATAGAGTCCAGAAATAAACCTTTCTTTGTGTGGTCAATTAATCTACAACAAAGAAAACAAGAATATACAATGAGGAAAAGACAGTATCTTCAATAAATGGTGCTGGGAAAGCCGAACAGCTACATGCAAAAGAATGAAGTAAGACCAGTTTTTCACAACATATACACAAATAAACACAAAATGGATTAAAGACCTAAATGTGAAACCTGAAACCATAAAACTCCTAGAAGAAAACCGGCGGTAATCCTTTTGACATCAGTCTTAGCAACATTTTTTGAGATATATTTCTTCTGGCAAGGGAAATAAAAGCAAAAATAAACTATTAAGACTACATCAAAATAAAAAGCTTTTGCACAGCAAAGGGAACCATCAACAAAATGAAAGGCAATCTGGTGAATGGGAGAAGATATTTGCAAATTATATATCCATTAAGGGGTTAATATCCAAAATATATTAAAAAAATACAACTCAACACCAAAAAAACCCCAAATAATATGGTTAAAAATGGGCAGAGGATCTGAATTGACATTTTTCCAGAGAAGACACACAGATGGCCAACAGACTGTGAAAAGCTGCTCAACCTTGCTAATCATCAGGGAAATCCAAATCAAAACCACCATGAGATATTACCTCACAGCTGTCAAAAGGGCTAGGATGAAATAGATAATGAAATAACACAATGTGTTATTTACAACGTGAGGATGTGGGGAAAAAAAGGAACCTTAGTTCATTGTTAGGGGGAATGTAAATTGGAACAGCCACTGTAGAAAACAGTACAGAGATTCCTCAAAAAATTAAAAACAGAAATACCATATGAGTCAGTAATTCCACTACTGGGTATTTACCCAAAGTAAATACACACTCACTCAAAAAGATATATGTAACCTCTATGTTTATTGCAACACTATTTTCAATAGCCAAGATACAGAAGCAAACCAAGTATCTATCAGACACAGACACACATACACCAAACTGGAATGCTAAGTCATTAAAAAAAAAAATTAAATCTTGCCTCTTGTGACAACATGGATGGACCTGGAGAGTATTATGCTAAATGAAATAGCCAGAGAAAGACAAATGGTATAAGATTTCACTAATATATAAAATCTAAAAATCAAAACAAAGAAACAAACAAAAACAGACTCTTAAATACAGAGCACAGATTGGTGATTGCCAGAGGGGAGGGAGATGGATGGAAGGATGGGTGAAATAATAAAGGGGAATAAGAGGTACAAACTTTCAGTTACAAAATAAATAAGTCATGGATATTAAAAGTACAGCATAGGGAGTATAGTTAATAATATTGTAATAACCTTATATGGTGACAGATGATGACTACACTTACTGTGGTGAGCACTAATATATAGAATTGTTGGATCAATATGTTGTACACCTGAAACCAATACAACATTGTATGTTAATTATACTTTAATTAAAAAATAAGCTTAAACCATCTTTCAATGCTTTCCCTTAATTACAATTTTCTCTGCCTTAATGAACAGTTAATGTTCTTTCACTCACAGCATATCTATGGTCAACTTCCCTGACTGGATTTAGTCTTAATCTGTTTTTCTCTTCATAACTAGGCTCTTCTCTGTTCTTTATATATCCCTTCTCTGGGAGTTTTCTCTTAAGTTAAGGTAGAGACTAAAAAAAAAGGGGGGGCATCATATTATTTCCTAGTATCAGTTTTATCATGAATATTAACATCTTGAAAACCAATTAGAATAACTCTTAAAATGCTTTTGTGGTACAACTGGGGAAATTTGAATGTGGATTGTATGTTTGGTGATTTTTAATTTATTATTATGATTATAGAGGAGAAAAGCCTGTTTGCAGGAATAAGCGCTGAAGAATTGAGAAAAAAAATGGCAGTATGTTGACTATTTTCAGAGAATATCCAGCTAGGCAAACTGCAAAGTCAAAAAAGCCCCACAAGACTGCCTTTACTTAATCTGAAAGTTAGAAGGATTCCTCAAATCATCTTCAAATTTGATAACTCACTAGAATGACTCAAATAACATAGGATAGCTTTATACTTATGATTACAGTTTTATTATTGGGAAAAGATACAAATTAGAACCAGGCAAATGAAGAGCACCTAGTATATGGTCTGAGAAGTTTCCAAAAGTGAAGCTTCTATTGGGTAGAAGTATCCTTAGGATGTATAACTGTCCTGTCATTACCATGATAACATGTACAGAGTACTGCCAACCAGAGAAGTCCACCAAAACTCTAGTGTTAAGAGTTTTAATTGAGACTTTATCACATAAGCGATACTGATGATTCATTGCCTCCGTGGTTGAACTCAATCTCTAGCACAGTCCCTCCCCCAGAGGTAGGGCTGATACCACATTGCTTTAAAATGGTTCAATCAATGAAATTTTCATATTATCTGGAGATATGATAAAATATCTTGATTTATCCTTGCAGTTAAGACGGAGACATGAGTTATGGATATTAAATAAATAGGGTAGCTTGATAATTGGCTGAAACATGATACCCAAAGTTAATAAACTGAGGTCCACATGTGACAAGGTTTCTGGTAGATTGTCACAGAATTCTGTCCTTTGATCAACCAACCAATTTGCATTATATTAACAACAGTTATTATAATGTGTAGGTAAGGAAATACATGTTTCAAGAATTTGAAGGTTGACCAAGTCTGCACATGCACCAAATTATAGAATAAAATTTAAATCCATGTCCTCTGCCTCCCAGGCCTGCCCCACTTCAACTCCCAGCCCCATTATATACATTATGCCATGATGTTTGCTCTTCCTAAATGAAAACTCTTGTTTGGGAACAAGAGTTCCCAAACTGTCTGGGAACTGCCACAAATCCAAAGGAGCTTCCTTTCAACCTCTACCAAAAGCTTGCACTTAAGGTCAGTGGGAAATCCATCTGATTAATAAGTTTACTTTAAGGTCTAAAGGGCTCAAGAGACTGCTGAATGTGTTAAATTTCCCAGGTACATATTCATTTTAACAGAGAGTTCCTTAGCAACTTCAGGCAGTGTGCCAGCCATGGGGTGGAGGCTTGACATTTTTTAGCCAAGAGTTTTCCCAGAGTACCTCAGATCACTCCACCTGAGCAACTGGTTGTTTTTGCAATTAATAAAATAAAGCCCATGGCAATATCTTGAAATACAAATTCATGTTGCATTAGATCCTGTTGCTAGAGATGAAGTTACTTAATCTAAAAAAAAAAAAAAAATTCTCATGAGCTCTGCCACCATAATCATATGATACGAGAATCTCCTACCCAATATTTCATAGTCAATGTTCTTTTCAGGCATGACTTTTGATTATATTTCAGACTTATAACAAAGCAAGTTATATTTGTTTATTTATTTCATATTAAAATATTCAAAACCAAGAATGGACTATTCTTTTAAAGAGAAATCCAGAGAAACATATATTCATTGAGCTACATTGGAAGATATAAAAAAAAAATCTGTCAGCAAATTCAGGCATCTAAATACAATGCCTGTTACACTCACTGTGTATGCTGTCAAATTTAATACTTGAGATCTAGAAATAAACAGAGTAAGGAATCAGGCAAAATTGGAAATAGGATCAAAGAGAGTAATAAAAATAACTGACATTTATTGAGTCAGGAACTGTGTTAAGCACTTAACATGCATTATCTTGTGTGATCCTCTCAACAACTCAATGAGGTGGGCTCTACCATCATCTTGATTTTAGAGATGAGGAAGTTGAGATATATGGAGTCTAATTAATTTGCTCAAGAGACAGACCATAATCTCAGCTATATCTGATTGACAGTGAAGTTTATTTTCTCACGTCATATACATTCCCAAGGAAAATTTCATGAAAGATGAAGAAGAAAAGTTTCAGGCCCATTTTAAAAAGAGTAAAGATGAAATTGCACTCATTTCAGAATGCACCTCCTTATGTGTGAGGAGCTATCCATGGTGCTTCCAAGTCCAAAATAACAGAAAACATATGTAAGACTTTGGCATTCATTTGATTTGTCACATAGGGCAGGTCCTCTATACCTCACTAGTACACTGAAATATGGGTTTGAATTTTGTATGTAAAACAAAAAATTATCTAACTGAAAACTATCAGCAAGAAAAATGACCAGACAACTAAATCTTGGCATTGGATCTAATGGTGGTGTTATATTCATGAAAACCTAATTGAATGCTGCAAAAGTCTGCACATGGAGTTGCAGGGACATCTCCATTTCTTTTCCCATAATGCTTGCTTATTCTGAGCTTAGGGAGTCATTCTGGCTATTTTTCCCAGTGGTATGCTACCATTGTTTCTCATTTTATAACCTAAATAGCACTCATTTTTGAATCTTCAGCTTAAAGACTTCTCTGGCAATTGACTCTTGCAATGACCATCTTTATTCTAATCTTGCACCTTGAGTTCAATTTAGTCACAGAGACTTTGTATTTTATTGTCTCATGTTGTAGAGGTTAAGAATGTAAGGTCTTTAAGGACAGGGACTATTTTTCTCTTTCACCTTTCACACATCTCCTAGTAATTCTACACATAAGAGCAGACATACAAACAAATTTTTAGAAGTTATTTTCGGATGGCTCTAAGTATAAAAAACAAGCTACATGATTCATTGAAAAAAGAAAGGCTGACATTTAGGTCAGTTAAAGTCTAAAATACTGTTAGATAGATATCAAAATGACTAAAATTAAAAGATTGACAATGCCAATGAGTATATGGAGCAACTAGAACTCCCATATTTTGTTGGTGGGAAATCAAAATGGTTAAAATGACAGAACTACTTTATTTAAAATTTGGTAATTTTTAATAAAACTCAACATAGTCCTCCCTTGTGACTTAGCAATTCTACTACTAGGTACTAATCCAAGAGAAATAAAAATATATTTCCACAAAATATTTACACCTGAATGTTTGTAGCGGGATTATTCAAAATAGCCCCAAGTTGAAAACAGCCTGGTTTTCCATCAAATATAGTAGACACACAAACTAGTATATTTGTGGATTGTAATACTGTCCAGTAATACAAAAGAAAAAAAACTATTGTTATTCACAATGTGGCTAGCTCTCAAAAAACCCCACGCATGCTAAATAAAAGAAGCTTTATGCACACATAGATACACACACACACCTTAATATATGATTCTATTTATGTTTAATCTTAGAACAAGCAAATCCGAATTATAGTGGAAAATAATTAAAATATTGGCTGCCTCTGGGAGATGGAGTTGAGGATCCACTTCTATAGGAAAGCATCTGAGGGAACTTCTGGGATGATGGTATGTTCTGCATGTTGACAAGGAATTGGGTTGCATAGGTAAATATGATCGTCTAAACTCATTGAATGATACCCAAATGATGTAAGCATTTCATTTGTATAGAAATTTTACTTTTAAAAGCATAAATACATCTTGAACTCTGGTTAGTAAGATGCATACTGAAGTATTTGTACTGATATCTCCAACCTATATTAAAATAACATGTCAAAAAATAAAATAGATTGATGGATAACAGAGGAACGCATAGATACATAGATAATTGATGAAATAAGGGTAGTAAAATATTTATTGCAGAATCTAGGTGGTACGTATTTGGGTGTTCATGGTTAAACTGTTTTGGTTTTCAATGTGATTTATTTATTTTTTTTTAGTTTTCAGTGTGATTTAAAATGCTCATACATGAATGTTAAATATTAGAAACAAAGTCAATAAACACATATATAACAATCTCAGCCACTCACTCACTGGCTTGGTGGAATTAACATTCATTATGACCTTGCTCATGAAGGGATCTATATTTGTATCTATACAGATACAGATCAATGCAGATCTATATCTGTATCTATCTAGATCTATATCCATATCTATATATGATAGAAGCACAATATCACTGAAAACTTTGGCCAAACTTCTCATATCAGAAATATATACCTGAAGGAAACTTTTATCTTATCCTATTCTTGAGTTTGAAGTCCTGTCATCCCAGGTCTTTACTTCAGAAAATGTGATTTGTGTACTACCTGAATTGGAATTACTTGAAACACCAAACCTGCAGATTTCAAGACCTATTTGTTCTAAGCGGCTGGGTTCAGAAATCTGTTCCCCTAGCAATTCTCATGTTCTTAGAGTTTAGATCACGTCTTGCGGTGAATAAGAGACCAAACTTCTTATTCTTATGCATTAGGAATTTTGGTTGAGAAGCAGTGCCACCAACTGTCAGTTTAGCTCATGTACCAGTCAACAATCTTGCATTCATATTTCTGGATGTTGGACAGTAGGGTATGGGCATAGAAAGGAGAAAAACCATCGGTGGCTATGGGGGTAGTTAGCAGAAAGATTTCTACCTTAAGAGTGCATTCTGATGGACAGATATACCAATAGCATGTACCCACAGAAAGTAGTTTAGACCCATGAGGGAAGTGAAAATCCCTCTCTTAATAACTACCTAATGTAGTTAGGAAGACATAATATCCACCCTGATAAACTTCCAATCTCATGTACCGTGAGATAGTTCACAAACTAATGAGAAGAAAAGAATAGAGAGAGAGAGAGAGGAGGAGGAGGAGGAGGAGGAGGAAGGAAGGGAAAGAGGGATGGAGGGAAGAAGAGAGGGAGGGAAGGAGAGAGAAAGGAAGGAAAGGTGAGAGGAACCTCTGAAAATGATATGAATATTATAAAACTACACTGTACATGAATTACTCTATCTAGTATTTTCCTGATTGAATTTTAAGCCCCTCCTCTCACCTGTTCTATTATTAGAAAATACAGTATTACTGAGAGGTGGATGGAGTCACATTGCCACTGGTCTTCACTGCCACATGGTGTCACTGTTGACACTGGTCCTTTCTATACAAAAGAACCAGAATGCCCAGCACAGAGAATGCCTGTCTGAACCAGATTACTACACAGTCAGTTCCAATTCTTTGAAGGAGGATTAGCTCTCTATCTGAGTCAAGGGTCACAAACCGGTTGCCTGGGAGCCAAATTCAACTGCCAGAATTGGTTTATTTGGTAGCACACATTTTATGGCAAACATTATCGCCTTTCAGTTTTACACCAGCCTGATACAAATCCTTATAATGCCTTACTGGCAGCATTTGTACTTGTACTCTTGATCCCGATCCTGGTGCTAGGCTTGCTCAAAGAAGAACCGTGCTTTGACACTCATATTATGGATCTCTGCACTTGGTATTTTCAGGTGATACACAGCCTGTTCAGAACTCTCTCCTGGAATCGTGCATCATTTCCTTCTCTCCTCAGAGACCCATGTCAGGAGTTGGGCAGCTTTCCCATTTAATTTCTTGACACAGAAAAGCCCTGATTAAATCCTTTTTTGAACAATAGCCTATACCTCCTACATTTCTAAGAGTGATCATCCTCAGTGATCACAGATATTTTCAGGGATGTTTGATGGTGGCAAATGGGGAGCTCACCTTCAATAACTTAAATCAAGGTGAATTTCCTGGCATCTCTTCTCACTAGAGAATACTCTCTGGATGAATTGCTACAATCTACATAGATACAACTATTATCTTTAATACCAATTCCTAGAATGACATATTAGTAGATCTAATAAAATTGTTCTCAGATTTATTGTTTCATGGACTGGTGAGTCTTTAGTGCTGAAGACAATATAGAGTTGTCAGAGAGTTTTAAAGTTTTGCCAAGTTAGCACATTTAAAAACATCTATCACCATAATTTTATGAGAATGATTATAAACACTTCTGTGGTGAATATTCCTATAATAAACTGTTATTACAATGGCACCTATATCCCTAGGGTAAATTCCTACAATTAGAATTTTATACTTTCATTGCTGTTG
This sequence comes from Vulpes lagopus, assembly GCF_018345385.1. Lineage (NCBI taxonomy): Eukaryota > Metazoa > Chordata > Mammalia > Carnivora > Canidae > Vulpes > Vulpes lagopus. Next base: position 89,193,619 of record NC_054828.1, on the reverse strand, counting down.
TGAATAAAATATTTTTATTTTATGTTGTACTTATTATTATTGCTATAGTGCTGTTATGCAGTTACTGATTTTTTCCCTTTATAACTTGATAGTTTTTAAACAGTTTTATAATATAATGACTTTTGAGCTAATTCTTTTGTATTTGAGCTAGAATTCTCCCAGGCAAACTGAGTTTTTAAGTTTCCCAGGCAAACGGAAGCAGCATTTTGAGAGGAATGAGTCTGACAATCAGTATTTGTTTTCCTTTTAGAGTTTTTATTACATTCACCTAATTTATGATCCCCTCAGTTTGGAAAAGATGAACAATGATGTGCAGAGCTGTGCAAAGATGGATACATGTCTATTCTTTTCTGCAACAGCTCTCAGGGGAAGCTGAATTACCAAACAGCTAAGATTTCACCAACAACATGTTAGAATATCATTTATGTATTTCCATTAGTGTGAATACTTTTTCTCAGTCTTCCAGTTGCTATGAGGAGAGAATTCCCCTAAACAGTCTGCCCAGCCTTTAATTATTTTTCCCAAAGTAGAATTATAACTTATAGAATATGAGGTACCTACCCTGCTTACAGCAGACTCTCTTCTTCCCACCTCCCCCTCCATTCTCCATCTCTCTCTTCTCTCTGGGGCCAGCTGCTCATAATATGTGCCTCTCCAGTCTGACTCTATCTCCTATAATTTTTACAGGGACCTGCCATTAGGGAGAGGCCCATGGTTTTCCAGAGCTCCTTGTGAGTAGATAGAACAGTCTAATTCTGAGGTTCGATATTAGAAATTTCATCACTGCCATACCAAAAGACGTATTAAAAAAAAAAACCCAAAAACTTCTATCAGTGAACTTGTACAGCCACTGTAGAAAACAGTATGGCGTTTCCTCAGAAGGTTAAAAACGGAACTATTCTACAATACAGCAATCACACTACTGGATATTTACCTAAAGAATACAAAAACACTGGTTCAAAGAGATACATGCATATTTATGTTTACAGCAGCATTATTTACAATAGCCAAGATATGGAACCAATGTTCATTGATTGGATATGGATAAACAAGAATATTATTAGAATATTATTCAGCCATAAAAAAGAATGAAATCTTGTCATTTGCAATGAGGTGGATGGAGCTAGACAGTATAATGCTAAGCAAAGTAAGTCAATCAGAGAAAGACAAATATCATATAATCTCACTCATATGTGGAGTTTAAGAAATAAAACAAATGAGCAAAGGGAAGAAAAAGAGAAAGAGAGCAACCAACTAAGAAACATACTCTTAACTAAGAGAATAAACTGATGGTTACTAGAGGAGAGGTGGGTGAGGGAATGTGTGAAACAGGTGGTGCAGATTAAGAAGTACACCTGTGATGAGCACCCAATGATATATGGAATTGTTGAATCACATTATTGTACACCTTAAATTAATATAACATGGTATGTTAATGATACTTGAATATATAAAAACAAAAACTACTTCCATCAGTAATAAAGCCAATGTTTTTGTCTTCACCTGTTTTCTACCATTGTCCAATCAGTGAGAAATTTAGTTGGGGTTAAGGTGGATCTTAATTTTGCTCCTCTTTAAATCACCAATAATTCATATATTCAAAAGACACAAATGCACATGTATATGTTTATATATACATATATATTCATACATGTACACATATATCAGGCCAATTTTGAAAACTGTGTGCTACATTTAGAGGAAGGATTGAAAGTTGAATCAGCCTGAGATGTAGGACAAATAGATTAGGATTTGCAATATGGATTCTATAACAAAAATACTGAGTGGATCTGTAGAACAGGAATATTGGTAGACATGTGAAAACAGGAAATACTGCTAGGAGAATAAAATTTTTAAATAATATTTTAAAACAAAGAGGACTTTCAAATAGCAAAACAAATAAAAGGCCTAATTTTACATGTCAGTAACTCTTAGAGATTTTATCTGTTCATTAAAAGATCAAACAAAAAAAATAAAAGATCAAACAAAAGAGTGACTATCCCAATGGCAAAGAAAATATGCCTATTCTTAGGGTTTGTCAAAGCAGTAACTCTTCTGATGTGACTTTATTCACCCTGAGAACTTACTGTGTTTTAGCAATGTCAATCTTTACATTTGCAGTTATTTTATATAAACTATTAGGTATATTCTTGTGATCTAGGAACATCATGAAGTTACAACTACAAATTGTGCTTATAGTTGCAAATACACCTTGGTTTCAAACAATTTTAAAGGCAATATTCTAGAAGGCCACAAGATGGGGGTATTCCTGCATACAAGCAAATACCTAGGGTAGTACACTAAATTTGTTTGCCTTTGACTAATGTATGTTGAGTACTTAAATTTAAATGTATATAAATTAAATGAATGAAAAATTCAGTTCCTCAGTTGCACTAACCACATAGTGTAAACCCAACAGCCAAATTTGGATAGTGGTTATTGGACAATGCAGAATAAAACATTTCCATAATTACAAAATTTTCTATGGATTTTTCAGTGTTTTTTTTTTTTCAGTTAAAAAAATGGAGGCTTTAAAGAGTGCTGATTCTTCCCATTACTTATAACAGTAACAAATGGAAGAATTTTAAATATACAGCAATAGAATTTTGGTCATCTGAATTGTGATGTAAATGCCTTCTAGAATATTACATAGCCATTAAAAATAGCATCTTCTTAGAATATGGGGGAATGTTTATGATATAATTTTAAGGACAAAAAAGAGGAAGAGTATATAAATATGTATGTATATGTATACATACATATTTATAAATACATGTATCCACAAATACAAATACATGATTTAATTCTAAATTTGGCAATTTTATACTATATATACATATACACACTTCCATAGAAAGAAAGAGAGAGTATAATATTACCAGTGATTAACTGTGGGTAATGAAATTTCAAGGATCTTATTTTCTTTTTTGAACTTTACCTTATTTTCCACCTTTTTCCAAGATCAAGAAAAAAATATTAATAACAGAAGAAACTATAAAATTAATAAAATGAGTTTTGGAAGATTCTGGTACTTCACTCTTTAAAAAAACCTTAAAGTTTTTTTACTCCTATAAAATATTGTATATGTCTAGAAATAATCATATGCATAGACCATCTGCATACTTTTTGTCACCAAGGCAGTTTGTAAATTTATAATTTGTACTGTATCACTGATGCCTACTAAGGCAATTGAGTGGTCTCCAGATTCTTCTTCTAGTGCTGCACCTGTTAAACACCTGAGCCCAGTGTTGCATTCATTTCTTCATTAGGAAGCAAATCAGTAAAACATTTTACATGTTTAGAAATTTTCTGAAAGAGGGTCTCTTCTGTGTCTCTACTGCTATTCCCTACCTATATACAGTCTTTTCTCACTGGCTCTTAAAGAAACTGATTGAAATTCATGAAGAGTCCTGTATCTGTCTTATGAAAGGAAGCTCAGACTATCCGGGGTTCATTTGCTTCTGTCCCTCCACTTCCTACCTTCAGGAAGGATTTGGAAAGCCCTGGACCCTGGAGGCAGCTTGCTCTGGTCAGACTGGCTGGCCTGTCTGGGCTCGGAGCCCTACCAATCTCTCTGGCCCTATGCCTTCACCTTTTAGCTTCATTTTTCTAATTTCTAAAATGAGGGCTACATGGAGAATTCTTGTGTAATTATAATAAAAGTGCCTGAATTACAGAAGGAATTTAGATTCTTTAGTTGTTATTATGCAGATGTTCATTAATCAACAAATAATCCTCTTTTCTCCTCCTTTTATCAAATATTTCGAGCTGGTGGAAGACTTTCTATTATCTGGTTAGGAGATAGGCTATGTTTAATCTCTGTGTAGCTGTAGGTGTCAGAGTTTGTCTTGCTTCAATCAGTTGTAATCCTCTCTTCGTTCAGTGTGCTGCAGTGTTTCACACCCAGAGGCCATGGAGAGATTACTGGTAGGGAAATGAATAGTTTGCTTTGCTAAAATGAGAGGGGAGACTGTGAGAGAGGAGATGGAAAAAATATCATGGAGCTTCCTCAGGCCAAATTTGAAAAGAGTACCTAAAAGAAATGGAGGACCTGGAAATTTATTTTCTCATATTTTACATGTGTACTCTTGAAAAGTTCGGGAACATTCCTTGTTTTGAATTTGTTTTTAGATTTTACATTAGGGAAGTACTGGGTAGATAAGAGAAGTAAAAACTTCTGAGCTCTAGTAACTGTGGAAAGAAAATAAAGAGATTGAGGAGGTAAAGCCACAGATGCCTCAGCTTCCCTCCTCTGTAGCTGAGACCTTTAGAGGGGAGAAGGGGGGCATAGAAATACTGGGATTAATATTGAAGGGAAGATAATTGGGGGGCAATCAAGAGAAAGATCAGATCATTTTATTTAGAAAAAAAAATAAATGAACTATACTGTATTTCCTCTGCACGTTTACATGTAATAAATATTTGCAGGCGCAATACCTACCTTTCTTTTAATTCATACAGACCTGTAACTACATCTGATGTTTTCTTTTATTTAAACTTTTTTCTCAAATTCTTAGATTTTTAGGAAAAAATGATCTTTTATCATTTGCAAATACTTTTTTTGGTACCTAATATATGTATATATGTAACCCTTCACTACATGTTGACAGATCCTGATCTGAATCTCTAGCATAGAGTGCAGACTTGATCTGACTTTTGCTTTTAAAAAAAGTAATTTGATTTCATAATCCCAAATTAAGCACCTAATATATGTCATCTGGTAGAAGCAACTGATAATTATAATTCCCATTGTCAATCACTTTACCATACACAACCACACAGACTGTCAAGAATATCTGTTAATTAGGCAAAAGAGAGATTTTAAATTTACCACACCAAGAATAAGCATCTTTGTAACAGAACCAGTGGTTGGTCAAGAGGAACGTAGGGAAGGGTGATTATGGGATTTTTAATGCCTGAGCTAGATTATTTGAAGTCTATCGTGGCTGGGAACAGATGTAGTTGGGTAGTTTGTGATGTTAATAGCTTTCGACTGGTGGGAGAGTTGGTTAAAGGTCTTCAAGGGAGCCTTGAAAAGCAAACCTGTTCACCTGACTAATTAAACAATTTTAAATATCTTCCAGGAGCAGGTTGTTTTCTGGCATACCTAGTTGACTACAGACACAAGAAAGTTTGCCTGGTCCCAGTATTGTATAATATAGTACCAATGCTCTCCGATCTCATTAATATGAAAAGGTAATTTTCAGAAAAAGGAAAAATCATAGCTCTCAAAGTGATAAAAAATGAACATGTATTAAAAGATTATATTTTACTCCTTTAATGAATTGGGCAGATGTTATAAATAACTCAAAGAAAAAAAAATAGGAGGACAAATATATATTGAGTAAAGGAACTGAATTGTACATGGAAGCAAAACTTCTGATGTTTCCACCAGAAGGAAGTCACTCAAAACTCCCCTGGACAAAACAATTTGCATGTCTAACAAACTAAAGAGTCATAAAATAGCTGAAAGACAATAAAAGATTAGAATCTGATAACTCAGAAGGGCTGCCATTTGTAGAGAATAGAGATGTGCTATATGTGGATAATACATGATTTTCCAGTGAAACATTTTTTTTTCTACATTGGTGTTCTTTCAAGATATTTATTATTAGGTCACATCTACTTGAGTTTATTAGGATTCATCCTTACATCTTTCTCTCATCCACAATGAATATCATTGCCAAATGCATTGACAAGGGGGGAGCCTTTTCTAACACGTATCTCTGACCTACCCATCTAGTCTCTGTCAAAGAAAAAAACGAAGTTAATATAAGGTCATTTCTGATAAATACCTGTTTCCACTTATCTGCATTCACAAATTAAACTTGAAATAATTTCTTGTCATAGCACAGGTTTCAATGGCAAATCATGACACAGTGATCACGGAGAGGGAGAAATGGAGAGGGTCCTGGACTAGAACTAGATACACCCACTAACAAAGAAAAAACCTAAAATAAGATGTGTGGCTTGGGTGACATCCAAGATTTAGTTGGAAGAGTAAAAGAAAAAGTGCCATTCCCACTGGGAATGGCAATTATGCCAAGCTCACCCCAAATCACACAGCTAGTTAGCCACAGAGACTGGCCCTCAAATGATGGCCTCATTCCAAGTGCATGCACTTTCTAATTTATCTCTTATATTCTTTTTCCTCCTGTTTTTCTTAAGACCCTCCATACTAACAGAAATATAGGTTTCAATGAAAGATTTGCCCTCCTGATTAGATCATTATACTTCTAACAAACATATCCTTTCTCATTTAGGTGAGATATACTTTGTTCCTAGCCTTGAGCCTACTCTTGGAAAAGCTTGAAATGTTTCTAACTCCAAATATTATGTATTCACATCAATTGTAGAACCAGTCTATGTACCACTTGTGAAAGACAAAATTAACCAGATAATTAAAAAGATGATTTTGTTCAGGCTATTGCAATAGGAGAAATGTTAATCATTAATGGACATTTAAGTGGTATACATTTTAAATACAAGGAAGGACCCTGAAGATTTCCAGAGGCAGGTAGACAACAGTCATCCATGTAATCTGCAAGTCTATGGGAGTCGGGAGGGAGAATGGAGACTGGTCTTATCTTAAAATATGTGAAGGCAAGCTATTTTTTTTTATTAAACATTTCCCAGAACAGAGAAGGGTAGGAGAATTGCTTAACTATCACTGTTTCTGGGGGCACAAGGTTGATGTAAATTTCAACACTATCACTACTCAAATCTTTTTCCTATCTAAAACTCCAAAAGAAAAACTCTCAAAACACTGTAGTTGTACCCTACTGGAGACATCATGTTCTTAATATGCCTTCCCCAACCTCTGTTTATCTTCTCATTCATCCTCATTGAGTCATAAGAAATAGGCAATGGCCAGCAAATTTGACAAAGAAGATTTTAATCACAGACTAGAAACATCTGCTGATTGGCCATAGCAGATCAACCTGTATGGAACTACTTCTCTATAAAAAACCCTCAATTGCCACAACCTGTTCTTTATGTTCAGGTCAGAAACCACCGTCTTCGCAAATGTTCATGCTGTCTGTCTTATTGTTCCATTCTATTCTAGAAATCTGCAAAAATGTCTTTTTGTTTTGCGAAAGGATAATCCAAATGATGGTAATTCGGGCTGCAGGTACGAAGGAGGCCCTGCTGTGGTCCCAACTTTTCAGTGACTCTCATATTCCCATTCTGTCTAATGCCAAGGCAAATTTTCTTACAATTTCCTCAAGACAGAAAGGGGATGGGAGTTTACTTCTGGTTCTCCCTTATTTTAAGGGGTAGGCTGAGGGGGTTCCATGTTTAAAGAAGTAGAGTCTCCTTTTAGACATTCACCTCAAGTGAGACCTGGACCTTGAAATATATATTCAGCCTTCATGAATTCTGTAGTCCTTGCCAAAGAAGTATTTTTAAATGCATGCTCAGTTTTGCCTTTTTTGCATTGTCCTTAGGACAAAAGCAGCTTAAAATGCACAGATTTCAGATTTCACTGAGATTTTGTCCTAACAATTTCTTACTACTTTATCGTCCATTTGATGTTTTTAAGAAGATGTCTCTAATAGATTATTTAGCATTTTTAGTTGACTTCCCTCAAAGGGTTGGTCCAAACAATGCACTGTGCCATATTATAAAAAATGGAAGCTCCACTGGACCTTCTAAGGGAAGATATGTGATACTATCATTGATTTTAAGGATAGGTTCAGTTGCTAGGAAGAGAAAACACAACTCATAATAGCTTATGCGAAAACTGATCATATAACTGAAATTAAGGTGGCCTTCAGGAGTTGTATGATCAGGGCTCTATCTTGGTCTCTCCATATTTTTCTTGACTGTTCTTTTCAGCATGGAGGCCTCATCTACCAGCTAGCTTTATGAAAGGAGTACTAAAAGTAACTGTATTATATCTTCCTTGCTTAGAGTTATGAGGAAAGGAGGGTTTCTACCAACAAACGTTGAAGTTATCAGTGGTGTTAGCTAGTGTAAGGTCTTCCTGCAGCTGAGGATATATCATTATCATTCATATAACAAAATCCCTACATAAACAAGAGGAAGAAATGGATTTTCAGGAGACATTGAGCATGGCAGAGAAGATAGGCAAGAAGAATAGGAAAGCTTTGGAGGCTTGAAGTTTAAGAGAAGAGAGCTGAAAGAACAAAAGGATGCATAAAGAGGGTATCGAGATTGACAAAGGTGACTCACAATTTTGCTGAGGACTGGCACTTTTTATCTTTATCTGGTTATAGAGACGTAATTCCAATGAAATGTATTGGTCATGTTGCTCCAAATCAGAGTCCTACTTATACTTTAAGGTACTTGTCAGGTTTTTTTTTTTTTTTCTTATTAAAACATTACTAGAAGGAAAATTTTCCCTTAATTGCTGAATTCTCACTCAGCACTGGGTGCTCTTCAGGTACTAACACAAGTCTAAGTACTTTCTGTAGGGAAGAGATCCAATACTGAAGTGTTTTCTTGGAAATATTTATAAAATAGATAAATATCTGGTCAACGAATGAACAAAGAAACATCGATACAGGGAACTCTTCTTTGTCATTGCTGTTTTTGCAATCTAAAATCCATTTTTAAAAGGACATATGAAGCTTTCTGTTGGTTTTAGCTTCTTGGAAGCCTTAAAAGGAAGGAACTGAATCTTTGACGTCCAATGGGAGAAAAACAAGAAAAGTCCAGGCATTCAAAACCATATGCAGCAGAAATATCAGGAGACCTCAGAAAAACAATTTCATCTCCTTGAATTAGTTTCCATCTGCAAAATGATCAATGTGTTTTTATTTCAAAAACTAGATCATCTTTGGCTTTACAAGGTGCATGGGATTGTGTTGGGCAGAGGTTTCATGGGCAAATATGCTGTATTTCATTATGCTGCTCCTGTCTGGTATTCCACCAAGCAATGGAGAAAACGGCATCATTGTCAAAAAAAGGCTGCCATGGGAAATAGGGACCTAGGTTTAGTGAGTGACTGGGTCTTATCATCACTTCAATCTTTCTGTTAAAAAGGGAATTACTGTAATGAACTTATATATATATAACAGTCAAGCTGAAGAAATGGGAACAGCATGGTGGTTAACTAGAGATTCCTCTGTACCTTAACAGTCTTATTTATGACTAGACTGAAGTTTTCAGAACCCAAATATTCAACTGCTTCTCAAATGGGCTGCTCTGGTGATCTAAACGATGTGTAACAAACAATCACAAACTGAAACTACAATGGCCATTTATTATTGCTACCTTTCACAGTACTGGGTATTAACCAGGCTTAGTCAGGCAGTTCTTGCTTGGAATCTGTGTCATTTTGAAGATTTTTTTTCTCATGTCCTCTGGAAGATTCAAATGTCTGCAGGCAAGAAGAGCTAGGGTGCCTTAGAAAAAGCTCTCTGTGTAGTCTCTCCACATGGTCTTTCCAGTATGGCAATCAGGATAGCTGACTTCTTCCATGGAAGCTCTGACCTGATCAAGCATGTGTCCCAAGAAAGAACCAGGTAGAAATTTTATGACTTTTGAGGACCCAGCAGAAGTCAACAGAGTTGCTTGAGTACATTCTAATATTCAGAAAATTTGAGTTATTGAAAGTATATTCAATAAAGGGAAATTAAACTCCACCTTTTGGTGACTGGAATATCAAAGAACTGCAGACATGTTTTAAATTCTCCACAGAGACTGTCATTTCACCATAAGACATTCATTATTATTATTTTTAATTCTGATGGGCTTTTCAAGAGTCTCATATCCAAGTCAAAATAGTCTCTGGAATTAGAGCATCATCCATTATCAATTCCTTATTTCACTAGGAATTAGCATACAAATCCATGAGAATTAAGCATCAGGAACATTAAGAGTAGGGAAAATGTCTCTGTGGTGGAGGAAACAGAGGACTTTGGGAGGATACCAAAGAAATGAAAGTGGCTGGTTCAGATGCAGCTGCCAAAGAACAAACTGAATATCAACATAGTATTCCTGGGTCCCAGCTCCCATTGTGTCACTGGCCCTTAATGTAACCTTGATTGGAAACTCATTTCCCTTTTGGAGCCCCCTTCTTCATCTGTAAAATACAATATTAATCAAATAATTTATACTGTTCTGTCTGGTTCTGACATTATGCAATCCAATTATTATTGCTCTAGATGCTGAAACATCCTCTTAATAGGACAGAAATTAAGTCTTGACCCCTGGCTATTAATATTATCTGTGTCAACACTTAATAAGTTGAGATGAAAGACATCTAAGATGGTGAAAGACACCATAGCCAAGATATCAACAGACAACTCACTCAGGTGACAATGAGAAGAGATAACTGCCATATTTTATACAATTCCAATGAGACATAAAAGAAGAAATAACCTCTGCAAAGCTTTACTGGAGATAAGTAGCCAAAAGCATATTGCTTTCTTTGATGCTCAGATACTACTTCCCAGTTTGATCATAGTAAAGAAGAAAGTATAATTAAAGAGCACTCATTAGTGTAATTTTAAGAGCACTGGTGAGAGCTTTGATTCTCAAAGGGAGGATTCCAAGCCTTGGTGACAATTTGTTCAGCAGTGCATGTCCCTTAATGCATTTTTAGACATGCTCAATATAGAAAAAAATGATATGTAGTTGAAGCACACTGTCCATAATACATCCTTCTGGGCAGTCTGGTTCCAAGTCTTTTCATTATCTTTGAACTATTTTGTATCTCTTTTTAAATTGCAGGTAAAATCCATTTTGCCTCTATTTGCAATTCAATTCCTTTATACATTTGTGCTTTTTGACATTTCTGCCAAACTAGTTTCTGTAAATTACATGAATTAACTAAAATCTTTAAAATATGTTTTTTTTTGTATCTGTAGGAGAGTCATGACTGTCATTTTCTGAAATTAGCTTTTTTTTTTTTAAATTAGCTTTTAATGTAAGGTTGAGCCTGAACTTAGTTTAAAATAGTGATTGAAGAGAGACTGAAATTATTCCCCATTAGCAATTAACTGAATTTGGAGTCTGGGGACTGGTAGGTTTAGAAAAGGAGAAAACAAGCAAACAACCACAGAACTGTTGGAAGAAGTACAAGAGCTAACTAATGTGGCAACCTACAAGGCTGGAGACAGGTGGGAAGTGGAGAGTAGAGGAAAAGATGGCTGAGGAGAAAGACAAAGGAGAAATTCCACATGGGAAAGGGAACCAAAAATTTTTTAAAGATGCTCAAGGCTGCTGATAAACCATGTTGGTCTGTGTTTGCCATGCTTCAGTGGACCTTTTTCATTATATCAAAGTTTTGGTAGTAAATGATAGCACCGAAAACTTTGTAATCATAGAATGCTGGGGTATGAAATAAGGAGATGTTACATTCCATGCCAGAAGCAATGTGAGAACGGTTGCTAGAAAAACGGAAAATCAGAAGCCCACCCACCTCCAAAACTTATAGAAATACTGATAGCGATTTTGCCTAGTACAGGGGATGTAAATTTCAGCTTTGTTACTATAATATAAAAGAAATTGATGACCTCAGAAGTAAGGAAGATCTGCTGACATCAAGACAGCTAAAAATTAGATTAAGAGAGAATTTATGTTTCCAATAATGGTTCTTCAGACAACCTTTCCTTTTAGGTCAATTAGAAAGTGTGGGAACTTTTAAATAAAATCTACCTGAGGGAAATGAAGAGTAAAGAATTGTGAAGAATAACTGAGCCAAGACCCAGGAGATGTTGAAATGCAGAGAGGTGAGTGTGGTATTGAGACTTCTTGGCCCTGGGTGCACCAGATAATTCCAGAAAAGAGATGAGGGCAGCACATGTGATAACCTCCCAGGACCGGGGTGCCAAAAGTTGGAGTAAAACCAACCTCATGCTTTAGTTTGAACCCTAAAGGTTATACCCCAGATCTCAGAGTAAACCGAAATTAGCCAGCCCTATTTTCTTGGAGGCCCAGAAAAGATCAATATTTGAGGTTGGATTAAAGTGGTCATATTGTTGGTGGCTCCAGAAATCTGGCAAAAGAAAGCAAAATCCTCTCTGAAGGAAGTTAATCATCCTAAATTCAATTTTTTTTCTATAGATAATTTTTATGATATAATTTTTTAGCAAGTTAGGTAAAGGAGACTTCCTCAATCTGATAAATGGTATCTACAAAAACCTAAACAAATCCCAAAAAATTACTACAAAATTATATTAAATGATGAAATGTTGTATTAGTTACGAATTTAAATATTTACATCCTAAATTGATAGAGGTTTCTTTGTCTTACACAATCACAAGTCTGGAAGTAGATGACTGGTAGCACTGGTTCAGTAGCTCAAAGAAGTTGGGGTCAGTGTCTCTGATTTTTGTAATAAAGCAGGATCACATAATGGTTAGGACCACAGCTTCTGCCACCAGACAGCTTTGGTTCACATCTTGACTCCACTATTTCCTAGCCATGTGTTCTTGGACAAGCCCTGTCAACAGTCTTCTTTTTTTTTTTTTTTTAAGATTTTATTTATTTATTCATGAGAGACACTTTAATAGCCTGAGAGAGAGAGGCAAAGAACCAGGCAGAGAAGTATGTTCTGCAGGAAGCCCGATGCTGGACTCAATCCCAATACCCTGGGATCAAGACCTGGGCCAAAGACAAACATTCAATCACTGAGCCACTCAGGTGCCCCTCATCTGTCTTTTTTAAAATAAAATAATGAAATAATACCTGTTCTCAAGGTAACCACAAAAATTAAAGGGGCCGATACGTGAAATGTATTTAGAATACCTGGCACATAGTAAGTGCTATGTAAGCATTAGGTATTATTTTGGACTGAATTATTTTCCCCAGAAATTAACATATTGAATCTCCAACCTACTGTGTGATAGTATTTAGGGATGGGGACTTTGGAAGGTAATTAGGCTTGGGTAAGGTTAAAAGGATAGGGCTTTCACGATGAGATTAGTGTCCTTATAAGAGGAGAGCTTGCTCTCTTTCTCCACTAAATGAGAATACAGTGAGAAAGTAGCTGTCTGCAAGCCAGAAAGAGAACTCTCACCAGGAACTATATCAGCTGGCACCTTGATCTTGGATTTCCAAACCTACACACTGTGAGAAATAAATATCTGTTGATCAAGCCACTCAGTCAATGATATTTAGTTAAAGCATTTCAAGGACTCTAATACACCTATTATTATTGTTTTTTTTTAAGGTTAGTACTTTATGGCACAAGATGGCTGCTGAATTCTAGTAATTACATTTATATTCCAGCTACAAAAAAAGAGGAAAGGGAAAGAGGAAGGGCTATGCTAGCTGCATATATTTTTATCAAGAAAGCAAACACAGTCCTAGAAATCTCACACAGAAAGCTTTCCTTACATGTTGTATAAAACTAAAGGCATCCCTAAAGTAATGAATGGTCAAGATGAATGATAAATGATGAAGTATCATTAGCTCATGGGAGCAGAAGTAGGGAAATCTTCATTTGCCTAGGTCCAGGTTTTTTTAGCAGGGAGGGTTGGTAGAGGAGAAGAACACTGAAGGGCCAGATAGCAATATCTTCCATATAAGCTATATGTTTCTCTTTGCTCTGCAGACAAAATTATGCTTTAGTAGAAAACCATGCATTATTTATTTGTTTGTTTGTTTGTTGTTTATCTTGAAAACTTTGTACTACCTGGAGCATCCTTTTAGTGTTTATCTGATTCTGATTCTCTAGGAGCTATTTTACAATTCTGTAAATTGTAGATAACTGATAAATCAAAATAATTCTTGTCTATAGAGTAAATGAATTCTGTACATTGACAGATTTCCTCTCAAGGAAAACCAGTTCTGTTTCCCATGTGCATATTCATTTCAGTATTTCTGAGACATAAATTTGTCTGCTCTCTAGCTTCACCTTTGAACTGGTTGTACCATATTACCAGTTTCCTCATTGAGAAATTGAATAAAATCTTTAACACTGTAATCTTTTCATATCTGTATGGCTCATGATTATACTTCTTTCTTGAAAATTCTATTTTAATAGCCTGAAAAATCTAAACCTCTTACATGCCATACTTTGCTTATTTGCTTTTAATCTCAATTATCAACACCATATCTAAAACATAATAGGAACTAAATATTTGATGGATGGATGAATGGATAGATGAACAAGTAGCATCAATTATTCAAAAGCAACAAAGTTCTATTATGGAATAGTTATTATAACTATTCATTAAACTACGGTGCTTGATAGGAATATCTCTTCAGAATATGCAATTTCTTTGCTCCTGTTGATTTTTTAATCTGCAAATAATATTCCATTATATAAACCTCCTGGGGGGGGGAGCACCCTTCAAATAACTAATATGAGTTTGTTATCTGAGATAAACTAATTTTTAATGTGTGTGTGACTTAAACTTATAAAAATAGGTTATGAATTGAATTCCTAGGGGGAAGTTAAAGTTAAAAGTTTTGTGTATATTATTCCATTCCTTTTCCTAGATAATGGTTCTAGGATTTGGATTAAGATTTTTGGCTCACCCCCCCTCATCTTCTAGTTGTGCAGCCTTCACCAGGATTGTTAACATATTTGAACTTCACTTTCCATGTCTGTAAAAAGAAGATAAAGACCTACCTGGCAAAGGTTATGCAAGGACCACTTGAAATGCTGTGAATAAAATCCACAATGCAGTATCTGTTTACAAAGGACTCTCAACAAAAATTAATCTTCAGCATCAAATAATAGAGGATGAGACCCAAAATCCTTGGTAACGAAAAGCCTTTTTTGTTTGGATTTCTATTTATTTACTTAGAGTGTGGGGGGAAGGCCAGAGGGAGAGAGAGGGAATCTCAAGCAGGGTCCACATTCAGTGAAGAGACTGACATGGGAACATGATCTCAGGACTCTGAGATCACGATCAGAGCCAAAATCAAGAGTTAAGTGGCTCATGCACCCCTTCTTTGGATTTCTTTAGGTTATCATTTTACACTACAAAAGGAAGTTAGACAGTGAAGACTGAATATTCAAATGGACCAGGGCCAGACCATACATCACAACAGAACTTTACCCACAACTTCTATAGCAACCAGCCCAGAAAGCCAAAGCACTGCCTTTGCAGCAATCAGCCCAGAACAGTTAGGACTTGATCAATGGCTGCCACCTTTCCTAATTTTCGCCTTGGCTTCCAGTTGAGGACCAACCAGAGAAAGCCAAATATGTTCTCCAAACCAATCACATAAGATGAACCATTTCTTGTTTATCCCCTTCCAGCTTTGCCATGTAAGCAACTTCTAATCAGGACATACCTGAGTCTCTCTGCTTTTTACTGTAAAGCTTTCCTATTCCCCTAGCTGCCTTTGAGTCTCAGCTAAATGCAAATGATAGCAGCTATATATATAGCATATATAGCAAGAAGTTAGCTATATGCTATATAGCTATATATCATGAGTTACACTATATAGCATGAGTTAATAGTCTATTTGTTCTAATGTGGTGGTCTCTGTTTATTTCCACACAATGCATATGTGTGGTGAAAACATATGGGTGAAAAAACACAGAAAGCAAAGTGCAATTTCTAGCATTTAGCATGCTTCAAGGTATGGAAAAATGACCACAAAAGTTTTTCTTGGGGATTGGTATTCACAAATGGATGAAGAAACAGATCCAGAGAAGGAAGCAAACCTTGCAATGATGTGGGAAAGAATCTGGAGAAGAAGGATGATCACAGCACCAAAGTAAATTGAACCATCTCACTCTCTTGTTCTAAAAGTATAAATTAGAACTTTTGTGGCTCAGTTCTTTGAACATCTGACTTCAGCTCAGGTCATGATCTCAGGGTCCTGGGATTAAATCCCCAAGTCTGGCTCCTAGCTTAGTGGGGAGTCTACTTCTTCCTCTCCATCTACCCCTCCCCCACCTCTCACACACGCACATGCGCACTACTCTCTCTCTCTCTTTCATAAATGAATAAAATCTTTAAAAAAGTAAAAAATAAAAATATAAATTAGAATCATAGAGATGCTGAGAAGAGATAAAGAGTATGCACCCCTAAACAAGAATCTTTTAATAACAAAAAAAATAACAACAAAAATAGCTGATCATACAAACCCCTGACCCCGAGCCATCTCTACAAGTAAAATGCACTACGGTTTTTGCTGAGATGGCATAATTTCCACTTTCCTAAAGTGTAATGAATTTCCTTTGTGAAATAAGTTATTAACCAAAGTGAACACTTTGAAAAATTTCAGAGAAACCTCAAAAGTCTCTAATGTTATTCAATTCTTTACTCATGGACCAAAGCAAAGTGATAATTAAGCATGAAGCATTCACAGGAAATCCTGTGAAATAGATACTATTCAAAAATAGTTTTCAGATAAAAGTAAAATCAGATTCTCATAATGATTGAACACATGTTAGAAATTTTATTTTACTCATATGAGGGAACCAGGCAGAAATTATAAGTAGTTCAAAAGAAAAGTCAAACAACACAGATTTATTTATATAGGTAAAAGAAATGTCAAAATGAATTGCAAATGGACCAAAATGAATTGCAAATGGGACTATTTTTCCCACAGGCAGGGTGGGTGTAGGATAGAGAAGAAATCAAATCACTACTAGACTGGAACATATACATTACCTACAATCTATATAAAGAGTTCAAAATAGCTCAAAGACAAGGACAATGAGTAGGGCTAGAATTTGATAATCCAAAGGGTATGCTGTAGATGGTGCAATTTTTTTTTGAAAGAAAAAAACATGTTCTACGGTACATAACTCTACCAGAATGAAATTCACAGGGTTGAGGCAGAAATTCAGTCACTCCTGAAAAGGCACTGAATAACAAGAGGTTGGCTTCAGTCTAATTCAGAGCTGCTCAATTTGGAGTGACTGTATGAAAATAGTTGGAACTATCTAAGCACTAAAGATTCTTATACATCACTTAAAGGGCCTGAAAGGGCTACATTCTGACCTCTAGATAAATAAAACAGAGTCCACTCACTCACTTCCACCCCACCCTGGCATCCCTATTTCAAATTTATTATCTATCACCTCCATATGCGGGGCCTTGCTCTCTGCCATGGATTCAGAGATGACAAAACTTGCTTCTTCCTCAGATGATATTACCCACTACTCTAAAATGCTTGGCAGTTATAAACATTGAAATCCCTGGGCTGGGAAAGTGCTGCAGAGTCCTGCTGGCATTATAAAGTCAGATTTTCATTCTTCTGACTCTGTGGATGTAACAGTGTTTGTTTCCTGGTTCTGAAGCAAGCAGCACATAAGGATGGGTAAAATGAAAGCTCTTCGGGTTAGCAGGACAAAACTGAGAGGAGTTGGTACTACCTGTGGTGGAGGGTGAGGGATATAGATCATAAAAGCTTTGTTTCTGCTAAAGCCCAATCCACCAAAGACCACCAAAGACAAGGTTTTACCTGGGCAAAATCAGATATAATAACCTAAGTCAGGGAGGGGTTCCCAAAGGAACTATTATTTGCAGCTGTCCAAATGGGAGGAAAAATGCATCTTTTGTAAGATTCAGGATCCTGGTGAAGGATTCTGAGAAGGGTCCAATTTCTGTATTGGGTGTTATTTCTGAGGTAGGATTAGGAGAAGTGGCAATTAAATAGGGATTCAGTGTTATCATAATGTAAGGGAGGATTACCAGTTGCATAGCCCTGGTGATAGATAGGAATAGCAAATGAATCTAGACATATCACTGGTAAGAAAGCAGTAGTCACTCAAAGAGGGGGTCACTGGGCATTAAAGACTTCTCAGAAGCACATTGTGAGTGCTTTGAATAGAGCTGTCTGAATTCTCAGGCCTACTAACTCATTGTTCCTTCCCCATGTGGGAATTCCAAAGGGCCAAGTTAGCCTTACTCTCTAAGCAGGGCTGTTGAAAGAATCCTAAAGAACAGAAAGTTCATAAAATGTTGTTGGCAGTTAGTTTGTGGAATGGCAACTATATCTTCTAAGAAATCACGAAACAACAGGAAAAATAACATTCAGATTCTACTGCAAAATGTGATCCTTGAGTGTCTCTAAAATGGTTTTGATCTTATAAGTAAATTGGACATTTTTTTTCAGACACCTTGAATTTCTCTGAAGGTGGTAAGTAGAGGCAGTAGAGGCATGGGGACTTAGCGATGGCTGAAGGAGATAAAACTTGCCTATACAGGACAAGCAGCTCTAGTGGTGCTGGATATTAAGTCCTACTGACTTGAAAAGTTGGACACTTGTCTAGAGGTTAGCACTGAACTGCAGAGAAGACACTAATGTCATATCACTATGACTACAGATTTGCTCTAGGAACCACAATTTACAGTAAAGTATCCTGAAGCCTACTGACAGTCCCCTATCCCATGTAGAGGATTGGATATGTCAGTCAGGGAAAAGACTGAAAGCCCGGGATAAGCCTATTGGATCTGGGTCCGCAGGGACCACCAAAAGCTGTATTCATCTAAGGGAGCCTGAAGAGAGATGACGTGATATGACATTACCAAGATTCTTCCAGTCCCCTGCCTTCTTATGATATGAAGAGGCTTGAACTGGAGTCACCTTCGTGCAGTCCCTTAACTCTGCTGCATTCCCACATTCCAGCTCTCCTACAAACCTAGATTGCTCTTCACCAATAAGTTTTCCCCACAGCAGCTCAAAGGTCCTTTCCTTCTTCTTGCACCTGTACTTAGAAATACAAACTGAACAAACAATCAAAGATATCAAGTCCTGTTATGAAGGTAGGCTTGTCTCTGATTATATAACACCCAAGCTCAGGCCGAGGAACAGTATACTTGATGTAGAAAAGCAATACTTATAAAGTCAATTTAACACATATGAAAATAGCAAGGTATTACTCATGGTATTACCCTAATAATGACAGCTGTTAACATTCAGATAGCATGTACTATGGACTAGATGTTATTGCAACCATTTATGTGTATTTACTCATTTAAACCTCACAACCACCGTGTAAAGTGACTACCATTATTATTCCTCTTGGCAGATAAGAAAATTGAGGAATATAATACAATTTCCATCAATGTGTGACATACCTTTTAGTGGAAGAGTAGAAAACTCCTGCCAATAGGCCATATCTCATACTTAGTGTATGATCACATTGATTTTTTGAGTGAAATCTCTTTGTCTCCTAAGGCTACATTTAACCAATTAGTCTCCTCAAGAGTGACTAGTGATGCCCTATTGGAAATGAGAGCCCTAAAATGGAAGGTAAAGGACAACTGTAAAAAGCACTGTCTAATAGCAGACTGGGAAAAAAAACACTGAAATTTCTACCTAAAGAGGAATGAATAACTTGATGTATAACTGAGGGACTATCATACAGATGGATAAATATCACAAGAATAATACTGAAAGGAAAAAAACCTAAGTTGCAGAAGAAAATATGATAATGTTTATATGTAATATAAAATTGTACCAATTAGTACCTAATTGTGCTTAGGAATACGGGTACTCAGCTGACCCTTGAACAATGAGTATTAGGTGCACTGACTCCTTGCACAGTAGGAAATTTGCATATTAACTTTCGACTCCCTAAAAACTACTAATAGCTTAATGTTTACTGGAAGCCTTACCAATAACATGAATAGTCTATTAACACATTTTTTAGAAGATTTTATTTATTTATTCATGAGAGACAGAGAGAGAGGCAGAGACATAGGCAGAGGGAGAAGCAGGCTCTTTGTGGGGAGCCTGATATGGGACTGAATCCCAGGACCCTGGGAACATGCCCTGGACCCAAAGGCAGATGCTCAACCAGTGAGCCACTCAGGCATCCCTATTAACACAATCTTTATGTTATACATATTATATACTGTATTTTTATAATAACGTAAACTAGAGAAAAGAAAATATTAATAAAACCATAAGAGAAAATACATTTAGAATACTGCACTACAAAACATTTGTGTATAATTGGATCTATACAAACCTGTATTGGTTAAGGGTCAACTTTCGGTTTTAAAAGTATAAAGAGATATAAGGTAACAAACATTTTATTAAGTCCTCTTCTATGTCAGATATTGTGCCATCATAGATATTATCTACTATTTGGAGTACTTGGTATTATAGAAGTACTTACTTATCAAGGTTTTAAATTTCATGAATAGATATGGGAAGGTATAGTAGGGTTACTAATTCTGCATTTTATTATTTTATTTTATTTTATTTTTTTTAAGATTTATTTATTGAGAGAGAGAGAGAGAGAGAGAGAGAGAGAAAGGCAGAGAGAGAAGCAGAGGGAGAAGCAGGCTCCATGCAGGAAGCCCGATGTGGGACTGGATCCTGGGTCTCCAGGATCACACCCCAGGCTGCAGGAGGCGCCAAACTGCTGCGCCACCGGGGCTGCCCTGCATTTTATTAAAAACAAAGTAAAACAGGAGCACTGGGTGGCTCAGTCAGTTAAGCTTCTGACTCTTTGTTTCAGCTCAGGTCATGATCTCATGGATAGTAGGATGGAGTCCTGCTTTGGTTCTATCCTCAGTGGGAAGTCTGCTTAAATTCTCTCCCTGTCCCCTTCCCCTCACCACTTTCTCTCTTTCAAATAAATAAATAAATCTTAAAAAAAATAAAACAACTTACCATCTATCCTTATCATTATTTATAAATAGAAGATATTCAAATACCTCTAAATACATGAAAAACATAATCATGGGGAATGTTTGAATTGTGCTAGCTTTATCTCATGAAATTCTTTATTTTTCTCTGAAGAACACAGTACAATGAGTTCAGAGCTGCTGTTATAGAACACTCAAGATTTGCAGAAGTGGAAAGAAGACCTTCACTGATTTAAATCAGAACATCAGCAGTCACTTCTTTCTCATTTTGTTGGTTCCGACTTCCTTCATCATAAAAGGATGAGATGTTAAAAGACATGATATGACAGCTGTTATGCTGAATTTCTTTTACACTGAAAAAAACTGCCCATAATGAAGATATGGCAGTGACATCTGCAGGCTGTGTGTTCATTTGGGGAGAAGGCTCCACATGTTCCAGACAAAACAGATGCTTATTATGTTCTCCAGGGACTCTCTCACAAATTTTTTTCCTTTGTATCAGTTTCACTTCTTCCCTTTCAAAAGCAGATCCTACTACGTTAGCCATGAAGTGGCCCTTAATTAAATGTTCTCTCAAGGACCACTGTATTTAGGCTGGTAATTCTTGGTTTTAACACGACAGTCACCACTGACTCCTTGCAGTTGATAAAAACCACAGTAGCATGTTATGCTAAACAAGGGACAAGAAAACAGTAGGATATGAAAATACCTACAATAGTGTAGACTATTTGTGAGGCAGCTCACATGGCCAAACAAGAGTATGGCAGAAACACAAGACAGTTCTAAGTGTCATCACTCACTCTCCTTGAATCTGAGTGAAAGGATTGGGCAGCTTTATAATTTCAGAGACGAGAAAATGATGGTAAAAGTTTCAGAACTGAGTTGGAACTAGTAAATTCATTCCAAGGTAAAAGTGAAGGAGATTTAAAATTCAAGAGTTTGCCAAAAAACAGAGTTGAAAGGAAAAAGTGTTAAGATGGGCAAGATAGTCAGCATATGTAGAAAGTTGGTAAACCAGATGTTGGGCCACAAGGAACTCCTGCAAAGCCTCAACTCACAGAAGAAATGTCAGACTGAGATAACCTGCTCCTCCCCTTGCCATACTGCCCTCCAGCAGAGCTGCAGAAGCTAAGTAACTTGGTTTGACTACTGATACCTGGGGTTCTAAGAAACCTCAGGTTGTTTGTGCCTAAGGAAACAGAAGACTTACAGATTTCTGCAATTCTAGCAGATGCATTTGTCATATTCACATTTCTGAAGTCAGAAAGAGTCTTTAAATCATTATGTACCCTTTTATACAAAAATCATTATTAATTCAACAATACACCATATTGTCAATCGCTTTTTATAGATGGCACCATGACACCGAGGAAATAATATTTTAAAACTTATTTTATAGACTAGAAGAAGGCTTACTAGTTCCTTGGACTGAGATGACATTGTTCCCAGGACTAGGTACAGTGGCCTCAAAACAAAATTGTTGTAACTTCAACAGAGGAGGAGTTAGGGCTATGCTAAAACAGTAAATCTAAAAAGTTGGTAAATATTTCTTTGAGCCCTCCTTTCTGGCAACAACGTATTATACCTGGTCATGATTTTTTTTTGTATTATTTACAGCACTACAATTTTGTGTTTTGTATTTTGTGTTTTTAAAGGCAATATTGACATCTCTGCTCAAAGAAATAATAAATATCCTTCTCAATAGACTCTCTTGTCAAGAAAAAGTTCTTTTATTATCTTAAAAGTTCTTTTATTATCATTTATTATCTTAGAAAAAGTTATTTTTAACTCCCTTTTCCAAAGAACTTGCTTGAATGAATACAAATCTAAAATAGTGCAGTAAGATACATCTTCAATCAACCTGCCACAAGTCCACATGACAGACTTACGAGAAACATGAAATCTGGATCAAATAAAAGAAAGATAGCTAGAGAGAATACTTTACATGTTGAGCACAGTACAGAGGTCTGAATATGGATGAAAGGCAAGAAGAGGCCTTGAAAACAACCCTTTTTTGAAACGATGAAAACAGAAGGAGAGACAGGGAGTTTCCCATTTTGGTAATTTCATTTAACTCTTTAATTGAAATTTTCAAGTACATACAAAGGCAGAAAAAATAATAAACCACATGTGTCCATTACTCAGCTTTAAAAATATTCAACTATAAATAGAACAGACAGAACAGATTTGGAGATACACTTGGTCCCTGGTGGTGGATAAAATTAGCTCAGCTTCTATATTTTTACTGATACAATCAAACAAAAACCCTACTGCTAAAGCCATTGGGTTTCTTCACTCATGCAGAGTCCTAAATGATACAAGATGAAGCAGGGCAGAGAATATTGGACAACAATGAGCTGAGATTCAGGTTTGCAGTTTCAGATAAAAGTCAACTGAGATAAGTTAATAAACATGCAACAAAAAGTTTGGGGGCCAAAGGGATTTCAGTCACTCATTTGCCAACATGGGATTTGCTCTCCTCAAAGCAAGGGAAAGGATATCTCTGAGGTGGCTCACACTTCTAATCAAGGGAGCACATACGGCCCTTGGGCAGATGGTATTGCAAACTTTGGCAAGTGCTAAGAGAGAGCTTACCCGAATTAAAATTACCAGCTGCCAACTGCTCCTTTTGTCATTCCAGATACCGCTGCCACCACCCACGCTCAAAACACACAAGATCTAACAGAGATTACAAACCACCAATACATAGCCTTCCAATTCAGGCACTAAGCGAAAAATGAAAAGTATCCAGAGAAGCAAAGGAAGGAGTTGAGTGGAATCCTCCAGTATTTTTTTCTAAGGCAAAATAATGACACAGATAGAACTTCTATTCAAAGATATGTAAAAAGACAATTTGGCCTTGGATCTCTGTAAACATGCTGTGTCAAACAAAAGGACACAGGCATTAGAAATGAAGTTAAAATATAGAATAAATGGTAAAGTTAAAAAAAAAAAAACAGAAGAAGACACTTGAAAAAGTGTCTTAGTATTCTCAAAAGAACAAGAAGCTATCAATGAAGAGAGCACTGAAGATGGAAGATAGAATGACATGGCGAAAAAATTATGATGGTGATATCTTTCTTCTTGAAGTTCCTTCATCTAGCTCCAAGCCATCTTGACAGTAAGTGTTTTCTCTTCTTTTTCTGGAACTCAGAAGTTTCTCAACTCAGAGAGCCCTTTATTAAGTTTAATTTTTCCCTTGACTAACTTTTCTGTTCTTTTTGTTCTGTTTTTCTTCTTCGATTGGATAAATTATAAGTCTTCTGGTCTCTATGGCCTGTATGCCATATATATCATCTTTTTATTAAGATGTAGAAGAAAAGCAAAAAACAAAATTTATCATAGATCTGAAACTAAAGAAGCATTAAAGAATAGACCTGAGATGAAAAAGAAGCATATCAATAACCTCAGGATAAGCTTGAGAAATGGTCAAAATGTAATGGAGGACTTAAAAAGTAAATAATTTAGTATAAACAAACAAACAAATAAATATCTGAACCCAGCTAGAAAGACTTTATGTTCTACAAAGGGGGGGATTATATTAGTCTCACTCTTCTATACAAAACACTAGATTTCAGAAAAAAGAGACCACTTGCATAAAAAGCTAAAGGGAAAGTCTATTCTAACAGAATTTCATAACCAGCCAGGATATCATTTTTAGATTAAAATAATAGGAAAGACTCAATATTTTTAGCACCCACAAATTCAAAGATCCATTTAAATCAATAAGGCAGTTTGCTTTTTCTTTAATTAACTAAAGTTCATATTCTATTTAAATTTCTTCAGTTTTTTCCTAATGATTTTTTTTCTATTCCAAGATTCTCCTGCATCCCTGACTCACAAAACTATAATAAAATAAGTATTTGTTCCTTTAAGCTGCTAGCTTTGGGGCAAACTTGTTACATAGCAATAAGTAACTATTAATTATAATTGTGTAGCCCCAACTACAACTACTAACCCCGAGGTAGTGTGGTTTTTCTACTGCTTGCACTTTTCCTAAGTATTAATTTACTGTACCTACTCCCCTTGTATTTTCAGCTAATGTTTTGTGTGATTCAATAAACTGCATAGTTTGAGCATTTTAATTTTGTTAGCTAGCCTTTCTGTTGTGACCTCTGACTTAGAGGCTACCATTGTATCAAGGCAATTTCCCAGGGCAATAACAGTATTATCAATGGTGGCTGCCACAATTCTCACAAAGTCTCCCTCCCAATTCTAGGGTCTAAGGATGTTTAAATAGTTTTCCTGAAGGTAAGACAGCTGGTTAGGAAGATTTCATCATTTTTACACAAAGTAAATATGCTGAAGAAGTCTTAAAAATAATTTGAAGAGTAGGGTGAATTTTCAAAGGAAAATTAGACTCTACTCTTAACATAAGCAGAAACTGCTATCAGAGTTGGTCACAAGCTGATCCACAAGCATTTCTTGACCAACACTTGACCCCTCTTCTCAGACTTACTCCTAGATATAACTGCAGCTGACCCCTCATTTTGTGTTTCTTCTGACCTCTAGCCAGTCACAGACTGAAGCTGAACACTGTAATCAGTTTCACAAGTATAGGGTGTTGGGTGTTGTGGTGGTGTCAAGATTGCCTAGTCCCATTTCTAGGCACTACAATTCAGTTGAGGTTAGGGTTACTCAGTTGGTATAGAGGTGGAAAAGTACAATTCAGAAAAAAAAAAAACTGTGTTCTGATGGTTTTTAATGGGGAAAAATAAATCATGAATCTCAAAGCAACAAGTGATTATGGAAGACTTATTATAGTGCCAGGTTCTACCCCAGGTACTATGAAAATTAAAACAATGACTAAGTCTCAGTTCTTGCCAAAAACCTTTGAAACACATTTACTCATGAGTCATAGAGTCACAATTTTTCCTCACAAAAAGAGCACAGTGGAAAGATGACACGATGAGGCACAGGCAAGTCAGAATGTTGATGACTATGCTGGCAGGTGGATAGTAAGTTTTGTGTGAGGCCTATACCATGTCATGTATTATAGGAAAATTTTACTTCTTATGTAAAAGCTAATGTTTGGAGTTTTTTATAGTTTCCACAAAAACAACCACAAATTTGGCAACTTAGTACCTTTTATCAGCTCTTAGTTCTGCCAGTGAGAAGTCCAGGTGTAGCCTGGCTCAACTGTTTTTCTCTTACAGGTTTCACAAGACTGAAACCAACATGGCAGTAAGGCTGTGTTCCTTTTCAAGAGGCTCTGGGATGAATGTGCTTCTCAGCTCATTCAGTGTGTTATCAAAAGGTCAGTTCCTTGTAGTGTGGAACTCAGGTCGCTGTTGTCATGCAGGCTGTCAGCTAGGGGCTGCTTTCAGATTCTAGAGAGTAACTGTATTCCTTAGCTCAAGTCCTTCTTCCATTGTCAAAGACAGCAGTGAATCAGTCAAGTTCTTCTCACACTTAAGATCTCTCTGTCCTCCCTCCCTGCCTCATCTCTCTGACTTTCTTTCTGCCTTCTTCTCTCCTTTTAAAAGTGTATGTGATTAGATTATAACCAACCAGATAATCCAAGATTATCTTCCTATTTCAAAGTTAGCTTCTTAGTAACTGTAATGGTATGTGCAATGATCCTTTACATAATGCCTAGCTTATTCAAACACTAAGCTAGGTATTGTGGGTGGGGGGACCATCTTTAAAATTTTGCCAACCACAATTCTCAACAGGGCTCCTGCACTAAAAAAAATGCTGCTTTGTTCTTTCAACACAAAAACCTTAAATCACAGATTCTCCCAGGACTGGAAGCTTGCAGAAAATGGGGTAAAATGATGGGAACTGTTAATCCCTTACAAATGTAAAGACTAGAATGATTTTGCTGTTTAAATATCAGTTCTATTTGGAGCCAGCAATCACAGATGTCGACTATGTGGTTTAAAAAAATCAATACATTCCGGGAGTGACAATCGGTTAGGAGGGTTATAAATTGCATGTATGGCTTACAAGAAATGGGAAGGGAGACTTGCCCAGTATATTGACTATTTTGTCTTTGAAATGTAGCCATCAATTACAATGGCCTCTTATGTAGAAGAAGCCATATTTATGACTATTTAGAGAAGGAGGGGCATAAATCTTTACTGAGTTTTGACTTGGGGCTAGAAATTGGTGAGGCATTATTATAATCATAATCTTTTGGCTTTATGTGTGGGCAGAGTAGGTGTCTCTCTACCTTTCTGTGTTTTCCACAGGGCCAAGCCAATGGTATTGAGGAGGTAAGGAGGCCCAAGAGGCTCAGCTAACCAAGGCTTGCCAAGAGGTTGCTCATTTAAGGAGGCCAGGCTGCTATGGGAATATATATTATAGATAGAAGAAACAAAGGTGCTCATAATTTTGGCCATCTGAAAAACATTTCTGGTTTCTCAGGTTTATATTTTTTCCTATTTGGATAATATGTAGCAGGTCTTTGTTAGGGTGAAAGGATAGCTTGCTGACTTCTCTTTTACAAAATTTCACTTGGGAACACACGCTATGGTTTTAAATCAGGGAAAATTGGGTGCAGGATCTCCCATTCAGAGTCTTAAACAAAATGAAGATATTTTATTTTAAAATATAATTATTTAATTTAATAATTTAAAATGTTTTGGTTTGCTTGTTTGTTTTTGTTATAAAACAGGGCAATCAATGCCTATAGCCACCTTCATTCTAGAGAGAGTATTGAAATAGCACCAGGGAAGGCAGCAGTTGCCCCAGGGAAAGGACTGCACTGCTAAAACCTGGAGCTGATAACTACTGTCTACGAAACTGGCTAGAAAGTGGGTAATATCCTGAGAAACCCTATGGCCAAATGCAACCATGTCTAAAAAAGGGACTATCACATCTACAAAGGTGAGACAGTAATTTTATTTTCATTTTTGAGTAGGAGTACTTTGCCATCGTTAAAAATACCCTTTTTTTATATGTGTGTATACATACATACATGTGTGTGTACATGTGTGAATGAGAAGTTTTTCTCCTACTTCTGGCCCCACCTTTTTGAATTCATACCACCACCCCTTGTTTTTGTTTTTTGTTTTTTGTTTTTAAGATTTTGTTTAGTTATTCATGAGACACACACACACCGAGGCAGAGACACAGGCAGAGGGTGAAGCAGGCTCCATGCAGGGAGCCCGACGTGGGACTCAATCCCGAGTCTCCAGGATCACACCCTGGGCTGCAGGCAGTGCTAAACTGCTGCACCACCAGAGCTGCCTCACCTCTTGTTTTTGAAAGGAGCTATCTATATTACTGTCCTCTTTATCTTCTAAGAGTTTTTTCATGAATATAAAAGCAAGTATTAATATATTTTATCTCCTTTTTACGCAAAACACAATACACTGGTCTGTACCCTTTTTCACTTATAGTAATACCTTAGAAATCTTTCTGAGAACAGTACATGAAGATCTTCTACATTCCGTTTTATGGCTGCATAGTATGGGTCCTTAATTCCTCATCTCAGAAAAACAAAATAAAACTTTAAATTGTTCAGTATTTCACTCCTAGAAATATATCTAAGAATAGAATGTACATGGATATACTACAAGACATGTAATGTTTCTAGCAGCACTATTCTTTTTTTTTTAAATTTTACTCCCTCATATCTTTTACTTCTTATTTAAAAGTAACACATATATAGTAAAGTATATGCATTAGCCTACATATACACAAATATACATCTCCAGTGCAGCTTCATAAAATGAACACACATAGGTTACCATCACCAGGTCAAGAAATAGTACATTTACAGGACTCTGGAAATCATCCTTATGGCCCTGCCAGTTGCTTCTCCCTCCCCTCAAAAGTATCTATCCTGATCTCTAACACTATATATCAGTTCTGCTCTGCCTGTTTTTGACCTTGGTATAAACAGAATCATACAATATGTACTTCCTTGTGTCTGACTTCTTTTGCTGGACATTATGTTTATGAGCTCTTACCTATATTGTTGCAGGTAGCAATTGTTTATTTCTGTTCATTGCTGATGAATATGTCAGTGAATGAATAAAACACTATTTATCCATTTTATGTTTATAGATATTTGAATTGTTCCCAGTTTTGACGATTATGATGCTTAGGAATGTGCATATTCATAAACATGACTTTCTATTGGCCATATATCTGTTACATATATATTTAGAAGTGAAATTGCTTACTCATTGGCTATGCATTTAGCAGCACTATTCTTAAAGCCAAACAGTGAAAATTACCCAAATGTCCATCAACAGAAGAAAAGATAAATAAATTGCAATATAACCATGTAATGAATGACCACACAGAAATTAGAATAAACGTCTATAATTACACAAAATAAATTGAATGTATCTCACAAACAGAAAGTTGACTAAAAGAAGTCAGACACTAGACAGTACATATTTTATGATTCAATTTTATGTCAAGAACAGAAGGGTGCCAAACTCATTTATTTATTTGAAGCCAGGGCTATGTGGAATAAAGCAGAGGTGGATCTCCAGGGATGCTGGTAATTACTATTTTCTAATCTGGGCTCTGGATACACTGATGGATTCAGTTATTGAAAACTCATTAAACTATGCATTTACCATTTGTGGACTTTTCCTGATATATATTATACTTTGATTAAAGAAAAAGGAAGAGGAAAAAAGGCATTAAAAAACAAATATTTCGGGGGGTACCTGGGTGGCTCAATGGTTGAGTGCTTGCCTTTGGTTCAGATCATGATCCCGGGGTCTGGGATGGAGTCCTTCATCAGGGTCCCCTCAGGAAGCCTGCTTCTCCCTCTGCCTATGTCTCTGCCTCTCTCTGTGTCTCATGAATAAATAATTAAATCTTTTTTTAAAAGTATTTTGGGGTTGCTTGGGTGGTTCAGTTAAGTTCTCGACTCTTGGTTTTGGCTTGGGTCATGATCTTGGGATCCTGGGATAGAGCCCTACATCGGGCTCCATGTTCAGCCATGCTGTTTCTCTCCCTCTGCCCTTCCTCCTGTCCTCTCTTTCTTTCTCATAAGTAAATAAAATCTTAAAAAAAAACAAGTATTTTTATCATTCACTTGATGGTTATTTTAGTTTTGTATTATTGCTTGTGTAGATTACCACAAACTTAGACTCTCCAAATAAATAGCAAAAATTTATTATCTGAAAGTCTGTACTTTGGAAGTCAAAATTACAGCATGGGCTCTGGTTCTCTGCTCCAGGTCTCACAAGGATAAAATCTAAGTGTCTTCCTTTGTGGAGGCCCTAGGGGACAGTCTGCTTTCATATTCACTCAGATTGTTAGCAGAATTCAGTTCCTTACATCTGTCAGCCTGAAGTTTCCATTTCTTTCTTGGCTCTAGGTTGATATCTGTATTCCTTTTGCCCTCTTCACCTTAAACCAGCAGTGATGCATACAGTCCTTCTCTGTGACTTTCCTTTCTATCACATCTCTCCTCCTCTTCTGTTTGGCTTCCTCTTCTTCCAGCCAGAGTGTTTGGTCAACTATTTTTAATGTCTCACGTAATTATATGGGCTTCACCCAGAATGTACATGCTAATCTCTACATCTCACCATCCTTAATATTAATTACATTTGTAAAGTTCCTTTTGTCATGGAACCAAATGCATGTAACCTAATATAATGTCATGTAATTCTGGAACTCAGATTCCTGGGATTAGGGCATGGACCTCTGTGACAGACAATTAATCTGCCCAATCCAGTGATGCAATCTCACTTTGTCCAAACTGACCTAAAAAGAAGATATTTCAAAACTCATGGTCTTTATATACCATCAAAAGTGATTTTTCAAACACATTGCTGCAGAATGTTAATGTGGTCAATAAAGAGGTGCTGTTCTAGTCTTTCCTGGGAGTGTCATGTAACATGCAATTATCATATTACTTTTTCATCCAAAAATTCTGAATTCTGTAACATATCTGATTCAGGGACTGTGAACTGGTCTTTCACTGAATGGAGGCACCGTTGTTTGTTCCGATCTCCTGAGATATATTTAGGTTATTTCTATTCTTCTCCCGTTAACTACTTGTCTTGTAGCAAACAAACTTGAACATAGCTAATTTTGCATTGTACATATTTAGTATAATAAATATCAATAAGTAAAACTTTAAGATCAAAGGATATATACATTTTTAATTTTGATATATATGGCCAAATTGCCCTATGGAAAAGTAGGCATCACATTAATTTATCTTCCTTCACCTCCTGTATGAAGATTCTGCTTCTTCACAGTCCTGCTCATAGAGTTTATAATCAAATTTATAGATTTGCCACAAAGATAGATTCAGTACACTTTTACTTTAATTAATGGGCTTTACTTTTTGAGAAGTTTTAATCTCACAGGAAAACTAAGCAGAATATATGAAGTTCCTGTATGATTCAGTGCAGTTTTAATATGCAATTACTTTATTATGTGAGCATACTTTTAACAGATTGATCATACTGTAGTATGAAGAAAACTGAAATATTGGTTTATATCCCTACTATTTTCTATTAAATTATTGATATTTTAAAATGTATTTATAGAAAATGATTATATATTGAGTATATTTTTGGCATAAGTTAAAAATGGTTGTTCTCAGATTTGTCTTTTGACTGCTTACTTTATTAGATACTTTGCATTACAGAAGCGTTTTACTTTTATGTAAAATGCTATTGATTTATCCTTCTTTAGTTTATTTATTTTTATCACACCAAGAACTACCTTCTGGAGATTGCTTATATATGAATGACGAATCCAAGTTCTCATTCTGAGCATAACACATTATCAAAAACACCTTACCAAAGCTGGCTACATTGCAGTAAAGGCCTTTATATACTACATGCATTAATATACTAAGATTTTGTGATTTGCATATTCATAAACCCTATAATGGGACAGATGAGAATAGCAAGGGAAACATGTTCACTAATTATATATAGGACCAACATATGAGGCTTCATTAAGTATTAAAGTCTGAACATAAGATGGTATTTGTTTACATTATAGGTATGTAACTGACACTATTCTCTTCACTTAATGTATGAGTCTGTCAGAATGCAGGGACCTTGGTCAGATAAGATCTTTTGTTCCAGGTACCATTTTTAATCTTATCCTAAGCAGCCAGCATAGAGAGACAAAAATACCCATGAGAGGAAAGTGAAATTGAGAGGAATGTGTATTTGAGCTTTCTTATTCTTATAAAGATTATGAAAATATTGGAGAATCAGTAAGTATCACAAGATAGGAGAAGGAAAAGAATGGAGGAAAATACTGGGGGAGAATTAATAGATGTCAGAAGAGACATCTATTAAAAACTCAAATATAAAAAGCTAACCTTGTGCCTAAAGGAACTGGAGAAAGAACAGAAAATAAAACCTACACCCAGAAGAAGAAGAGAGTTAATAAAGATTCGAGCAGAACTCAATAAAATAGAGACCAGAAGAACTGTGGAACAGATCAACAAAACCAGGAGTTGGTTCTCTGAAAGAATTAGTAAGATAGATAAACCATTAGCCAGCTTTATTGAAAACAAAAGAGAAAAGACTCCAATTAATAAAATCACACATGAAAAAAGAGAGATCACCACGGATACCAAAGAAATACAAATAATTTTAACATATTATAAGCAGCTATACACCAATAAATTAGGCAATCTAGAAAAAATGGATGCATTTCTAGAAAACCATAAACTACCAAAATTGGAACAGGAAGAAACAGAAAACCTGAACAGGCCAATAACCAGGGAGGAAATTGAAGCAGTCATCAAAAACCTCCCAAGACACAAAAGTCCAGGGCCAGATGACTTCCCAGGGGAATTCTTTTAAACGTTTAAAAAAGAAACAATACCTATTCTACTAAAGCTGTTCTGAAAGATAGAGAGAGATGGAGTATATGAGGCCAGCATCACCTTAATTCCAAAACCAGATGAAGACTCCACCAAAAAGGAGAATTATAGACCAATATTCCTGATGAACATGGATGCAAAAATTCTCAACAAGATACTAGCCAATAGGATCCAACAGTACATTAAGAAATTATTCACCAGGACCAAGTGGGATTTATCCCCAGGATGCAAGCCTTCTTCAACACTCGTAAAGCAATCAATGTGATAGATCATATCAACAAGAGAAAAAACAAGAACCCTATGATCTTCTCAATCATGCAGAAAAGGCATTTGACAAAATACAGCATCCATTCCTGATAAAACTCTTCAGAGTGTAGGGATAGAGGGAACATTCCTCAGCATCTTAAAAGCCATCTATGAAAAAGCCCACAGCAAATATCATTCTCAATGGGGAAACACTGGGAGCCTTTCCCCTAAGATCAGGAACAAGACAGGGATGTCCACTCTCACCACTGCTATTCAACATAGTACTAGAAGTCCTAGCCTCAGCAATCAGGCAACAAAAAGAAATAAAAGGCATTCAAATTGGCAAAGAAGAAGTCAAACTCTCCCTTTTTGCAGATGACATAATACTGTACATAGAAAACCCAAAAGACTCCACTGCAAGATTGCTAGAACTCATACAGCAATTCAGTAGTGTGGCAGGATACAAAATCAATGCCCAGAAAACAGTGGCATTTCTATACACTAACAATGAGACAGAAGAAAGAGAAATTAAGGAGTCAATCCCATTTACAATTGCATCCAAAAGCATAAGATACATAGGAATAAACCTTATCAAAGAGGTAAAGGATCTCTACCCTAAAAACTACAGAACACTTCTGAAAGAAATTGAGGAAGACACAAAGAGCGGGAAAAACATTCCATGTTCATCAATTGGCAGAATGAATACTGTGAAAATGTCAATGCTAACCAGGGCAATTTACACATTTAATGCAATCCCTATCAAAATACCATGGACTTTCTTCAGAGAGTTGGAACAAATCATCTCAAGATTTGTGTGGAATCAGAAAAGGCCCCGAATAGCCAGAGGAATATTAAAAAAGAAAACCAGAGCTGGGAGCATCACAATGCCAGATTTCACATTGTACTAGAAAGCTGTGGTCATCAAGACAGTGTGGTACTGGCACTAAAACAGACACATAAATCAGTGGAACAGAATAGAGAATCCAGAAATGGGCCCTCAACTCCGTGGTCAACTATATTCGACAAAGGAGGAAAGACTATCCACTGGAAAAAAGAGTCTCTTCAATAAATGGTGATGTGATGGGAAAATTGGACATCCACATGCAGAGGAATGAAACTAGACCATTCTCTTGTACCATACACAAAGATACTGTCAAAATGGATGAGAGATCTAAATGTGAGACAAGATTCCATCAAAATCCTAGAGGAGAATATAGGCAACACCGTTTTTGAACTTGGCCACAACAACTTCTTGCAAGATACAACTATGAAGGCAAGGGAAACAAAAGCAAAAATGAATTATTGGGGCTTAGTGAAGATAAAGAGCTTCTGCACAGCAAAAGAAACGGTCAACAAAATTAAAGGACAATCTACAGAATGGGAGAAGATATTTGCAAATGACCTGATAAAGGGTTAGTATCCAAGATATATAAGGAACTTATTAAACTCAACAGCAAAGAAACAAACAATCCAATCATGAAATGAGCAAAAGACATGAACAGAAATTTCACAGAGGCATTTGCTGCATGAGTGAATTTCGAAGTATAAATTTGCCCTGGCAAATGTATACACCTCATGCTTGCCTCATGAAACTGGAATAAGCCTTTGAAAAGAAATTTGTCCTTGAAGCTTGTATCTGATATCAGCACTGATTGTAGAACTTGGTGCTGATCTTGACCTTGTATTCAAGTTAACTGTTCCCTTGCCTTGAGTTGGAAAATGGTTTGCCTTTACAACTGTAAATTTATTCATCCTTTTAATTTATGTAAGGTTTTTGTACACAATTCTCAATTCTTTAAGAGATGACAACAAATTCTGGTTTTCTACTGTCATGTGCGAACATTAGGCCCCAGCAACGCATCCTTGTGTGAGGAAAATAAAGTGCTGCAGTTAAACAAAAACAGAAACAAAAACAAACAAACAAACAAAAAAACTCTGAGGGAGGAGAGGAAGGAAAATCTTGGAACCTGGAATGCCTGGAATTTTAGATTGACATTGAATGTGCACATAGCCTTGGACCTTGGCCCAAGACACCAGTCATGAATATGGGACTGACTTAGGATATATACATTGGATCTGGACTATAGGCATGGACCATAAATCTATACTAAATGTGGACACTGGAATTGGACATTGGATCTTTTACCTGAACTTTCCATAATTTCAAACTTAGACTTTAGATCAAGACTTGGATCTCACCATATAGGATCTTAATATGAACCTATCATCTATACTTGGACATTGGAATGGATAGAAGACCTGCAATCTACACTCAGTGGTCCAAATCTGGTTTGCTGCTTGTTTTATATGGCCTGTAAGCTAAGAATTGGTTTTTACATTTTTAAATGGTTAGAAAATGATCAAAAGAAGAATATTTTGATATTGTAATAATTCTATATGGTGACAAGTGGTAACTACACTTATGGTGAACAATAAGTAATGTGTAGAACTGTTGAATAAATATGCTGTATACCTGAGGTTAATAACATTGCATTTACTTATATTTCAGTAAGAAAGTATATTCTGTGTATATTCTGTGACACGTAAAATGATATGAAATTCAAATTTCAGTGTTCATAATTAATGCTCAACTACAACATAAATGTGTCCATCATTTGCATATTGTTTTTGATTGCTTTCATACTACAGTGGAAGAGCTGAGAGACGGTATGCCTCACAGAGCCCAAACTATTTACCATCTGGCCCTTTACAAAAGTTTCCTGACTCTTGTCCTACACAGCAAATATGAAGACCATGTTTGTCATTATTAGGGCTGTATTTAGATTGTAGAGATTTTATTTATTTATTTATTTTAAAGATATTATTTATTTGTTTTAAAAGAAAGAGAGCATGAGTGCTGTTGGGGGCAGAGGAAGAGAGAGAGAGAAGCAGCGTAGCAGGTTCCCTACTGAGCAGGAAACCCAACTCAGGGCTCCATCCTAGGACCCTGAGATGGTGACCTGAGCTGAAGGCAGATGCCTAAGCAGCTGAGCCACCCAGGCACCCCTAGATTTTAGAGATTTTAAAATATGACAAATTTCACATCTTAAAATCAATTTAATGTGGTAAATTTCCACTGCATAGTTTTAAGATACTTAGATACTTAGATTAGTAAATACTACACTGCAGTTAATTCAAAGAATTAGAACTATTTATCTCAGAGTAAATTTTAAAACCTAAGGCCAAATCAACAACAAAAAAAAATCTAAAATGTTATATAAAATATGACTCAGGTATGTTAATCTAGCAAGATGAAATAATACTATATAGGGTTGATATATCTATATGCAATAAATGCTCAAAAAGTAAGTTGGAAGGATTAGAAAATTCCTAATGGAGAAGTAAGAAGTGAGAATTACATAAGAAATAAGAAGTAACCGCTATGATATTTCTTTATTACTTCTTTCTTTCTTCTTTCTTTCTTTCTTTCTTTCTTTCTTTCTTTCTTTCTTTCTTTCTTTCTTCTTTCTCTCTTTCTCTTCTCTTCTTTCTTTCTTTCTTTCTTTCTTCTTTCTTCTTTCTTTCTTTTTCTTTCTTTCTTTCTTTCTTTCTTTCTTTCTTTCTTTCTTTCTTTCATTTTAAAATTTTATTTATTTATTCATGAGAGACACAGAGAGAGGCAGAGGGAGAAGGAGGCTCCCTGCAGGAAGCCTGATGTGGGACTTAATCCCAGGACCCTGGGATCACCTGAGTCAAAGGCAGACTCTCAACCACTGAACCACCCAGGGATCCCAGCTTTATTTCTTAAAAAAAAAAAAAAAAAAAAAAAAAAAAAAGATATGAAGATGGCAAGATATCATTGCTGTTCATTCTAGCTGGTAAATACATAGATGCTTACTAAGTGTGTTCTCTATCATAAAGTAATTCATAATAAAAATAAAAAAATAAAAGCAACATAGCTATGAAAGCATTTCTGATTTTTATTTGCTGTCAAAAGAACTATGCATTTCAGGTCTGAAGAGTTGCCATTAACAAAGTGATTGTAATTGATGGTAATCAGTTGGAAACACAATCTTAATTTTTTCCCCCAAATGAAGAATGCTTTGTATTATGACTAGTTCATCCTAAAAGAAAATAAATAACAAACAATAGCCTTTATAAAATACACAATAAGTATACTAGAACTAACATGATATACAACAGGGAACTGTTCCAAGACCAATGTGAGGCATTGAAACCAAATAAAAATTGACAGTTTCCTGATAAAAACCTAATTGCCCTCAATAACTGCACAAGTGATAAAATAGTTACTGTTCATTACTTACATATGATTAACCCAATGGTATCAACTCTACAGTGCTCTGATAACTTCCCTTATTGGCCTCAGGGACTTTGAGGTTTGGCCAGTCAGCCTTGGTTCACAAAGTGTATGGGACCTCATTTTATTCCTTTCCCATTTCTTCTGACAGGTTTAGGATAAGGTGAAAGGACCAAAGTAGCATCCTGAGTATTTGGTTAATATATCCCAACGGGCTGTGCTTTAGTGATAAATCTCCAATAAAATATGTTCAAGGCTATTTTTTTATATGAGTACTGCTGAACCATCTTCCAGGAACTTTTCATATTTCACCATTCTTGTAAGATATATCCTAGATTCCCGCAATATGATCATTTCCCCCCTTGAATTAATTCTAGGAATGATCATACTAAGGTTTATCTGCAAATATTGTTTGACTTGGAAGTTAATATGTATAAAAAGTACAAGTTGGACATTATATCTTTTGGCAAACAAAACTTTGTAAAGCTCAAACCAAGAGTAAGGATTCCTTACTCACCACCAAGAAGTACAGTGTAACTAACTTAAAATTAACTTTTTAAAGATAGAATTTAATCAAACTTTTCATTGCCTGGTTAATGAGGATTGCTAAGGAGAATAACTACAAATAAAACAATAACAAATTTTACTGAGTTTGGTGAGCTGTCATGTGAAACAAGTCTTACATTGCAGTTAGAGATGCTATAATCTTAAGATATATTATAACTTTGTTTCAATTAAAGTAAAAACAAAACCGAGTTTTAATAACTTTTCATAGGAGGGTTTGAGTTTAACCAGCAATGGGGAAGATTCTGGAGCAAAGAAAAATAAGTACAGTTTTAAAAAGAAAAAGAGAAATTTTGGAGAATGCCTATAATTCTACTTCTTAAGATAAATGCAGGACTTAGAGGTTTTCCATCTTCAAAACTAGTTAAGCTCTGCTTTGACAGGTGGAGTCTGATGATTACTCTTTTTAACTCTGAAGATGTAATTTTTTTCTGGATGGACACAGAAGATCAATTTCCTCATTGTTTTTTTCTTGTTTTTATTTGTAAACTGTTTACATAGCTAAATGTTAAATATTATTTGTTTATAATATTTTAGTATTTCATTTGAATTTGTAAAAGTTATTTTTAATGCATATGCTGTATATGATTCAACATGAATATTGCTCTATATTAAGCTATTTCTTTCTAGTTTATGGTAATGATGGGAAAAATACCTATGTATTATAATTGATAGTGAACATGTAAGTTAAAGTATAACTTTCTATCTGGAAAATTTGAAACATATTTTGAAATTTGAAAGAATATTTGAAAATTGAATTCAATTCAGTTATCTGAAATTGAAAGAATTGTATAATGCTCTTGTATCTTACACTTAGATTCAGTAATTGTTACCAGATTGTAATGTATTTGCTTTATTTCCCGTTCCTTGGCCTCTCCTCATGCCAAACACAGACATTTTCTTACATAATTTGAAAATAAGTCATAGATAGCATGATATTTCACCTCTAAATACTTCACTGTAAATATCAGAAGTAGAAGGAAATTCACTAACTATAATACCATCATCACAAGAGAGAAAATTTAAGTATCTGGGATTATCAAATATCAGCCC
This sequence comes from Vulpes lagopus, assembly GCF_018345385.1. NCBI lineage: Eukaryota > Metazoa > Chordata > Mammalia > Carnivora > Canidae > Vulpes > Vulpes lagopus. The sequence goes on along the minus strand of NC_054828.1, from coordinate 89,155,233 downwards.
ATATTCATATATCACAGTTGTCCCTGAAATGACTTACTTTATTAATCAAGATCCATTTAAAATTTGCTTATGTGATTAAATTACTATATCTCTTTAGGTTCTTTTAACCTGAAATAGATACTTCGGTCAATTACACTGAGCTTTTCAAGAATTTGAGAACATACTCCATTCTAGATTTCTAATTGCTATTATTCACTTCTCAAGTAATTTTTTAATGTAGCAAGATTTTTCTCAATCATTTTAATTATCATATTTGTATGGTGTATTATTCTTATACTTTTAAACTTTAATTTCCACTGAGCACTCACTATATTTATGGCTTTGTATTTACATATTTTGTATATATTTTGTGATATAATACTTCCTTTTTCCTTTTTAACAAAAGAATATGTTGGCTAAAAAAAAAAAAAAAAGAATATGTTGGCTATATTTCTTATTAGATTATTTGTAGGTTCTACTGACTTTGGAATCTGAGGACATAAATCAGTTATGAGCATAACTGCGTGACTTCATCACAAATCCTTACTGTAAACATGTACACACAATAGTGTGAGAGACAAGATCTGTAGAAAATCTCAGCTTAACGTTGTCCAGGACTGGCTAAACCACACCTGAAACACATAGTATGAGCCACATGTTTCTTTCTGTTGCCAAAATTGCTAACTCAGAAGTAAACCTGACTGAGGAACTTTTCTCAGTACCTTTACATGAAACTGGCTCCTCTTCCAGTAAGAATGTATCAGATAAAAACATCTTTTCATTTAGAGCCAAATGATAGTCTTGCAGAGGAGGTTCTTAGCAGCCCAGGGTAGTGAACATCTTGATGTCACATCTCCAACTTACATGCAAGATAGAACAATGTCCACAATTCATCCAATCACTGCTCTGACTCTAACCCTCTTTTTACTTCCTTTGCTTCTGCATCATTTGACTCTAATCTTCTTATGCTTGAATTTACATTGTCTCTTATTTTACCACAGGTAAGCTCCACCTCTCAAGAGACTGTAAGGCAAGTTTAGCATCTGATTTTCCTTAATATCCTGGCTCACCTATTGAATCATCAAATGATTCTGGATTTTCCTTAAAATTAGCCACCATGTTTAAGATGCAGCCATGAAATAATCATCCCCATTTTTGACTTCAGATCCTTCTATATTCTCACTGATGATAACTGTGATACTTGTAATTGCCGTACTTACCTCCACTTATCATCCAAGATCATTTAATTTAACTACACAAAATAGAAAGAAATATATATGTATGCTTACAAAAGGGAGTTCTTGAATATCAACTAAAAGAATTACTCCATTAGATGTTCCCCTTTTTTAATACTACAATTCCTGCTAACAGCCCCTAATACAGAAGAAGAGCCAGCGAAAGAACAAATTTCACCTGTTCCTGGGGAAAGGGCTGACCTGCTAACGGGAAAGAGGCAAAATCTGTGGCAATTCCCAGCCTTTGCTGGGAAGAGACTTCTCCTTATGCTAGCAACTTCCTTGAACCATTGCCAAGCCCTTTCCATGACCCCTGACCCCTCCACATTCCTGTTATTTATTTCAGTGCCTGCCCTTCAATTTTTCTTATAAAAGCCCAGCCTGACTGACAGACCATTGCAAATCCCTGCAAGACAGGTGAGTGGAAGCTGAGAGTGGCAGGAGTTATACTGTACATATTTGGGGGAAGGTACAGGAGGATCCCTGCCAGAGACAGAGACACAGCATCTGTTATTTCAGCACGGGCTGGCTGGCAGGTCTCATGGGGTAGGAGGGTGTACTGATCATCTGATTCCTTCCAGAGCTATACAAGGGGATAGATGTCACTGAGATCAATTTGTTCCTAGGAGACTAAATAAAGACAAGGAAGAGGAGTTGCCCTCCCTAATTGCCCTCTCTCTAATTACTCTTTCCTTAGTGATCTCTGACTGCTTCCTAGGATCACAGACATGATGCTGCCTCCCATGACCCTCCCCAGCATGTCCTGGATGCTGCTCTCCTGCCTGATGGTCCTGTCTCAGGTCCGAGGTGAGCTTGCCCTGTCTCTAGCACTGGGTCCTTGTGAATGCTCAGGGCCAAGAGGAAGAGAAAAGGCTCCTGTGGTAATGGTGACATATCTCCCCACACAATGAAGCTGCCTATAACTTGCCCATCATCACTCCTTCCTTCAGAGTACCCAGGGGTGACAGGCGTCACAGGGGCCCACTAGCACCACAAGGAGGTCATTTACATTTTGTCACTGCAGTCTAATTTATGTTGGAAGGTGAAAGAGGAAAAGCATGAAGGGTCAGTAATGAGATATAGGGAAGGAAAATGAGGATCCAGTGCAAGAATGGTCAGCCTAGTGTGTGGAAGGGTTGGGCTTTGAAGGCGAAGGAGGAAAAGAGGAGAGAAGTTTCCTCACTTAGTGCAGTTGGTTCAAGACCCAGAAATCCTGAAAGTGTAGGTCAGCAATGGTGAGAGACAGTCAGGGCTTTGACATCACTTCCCCACGCACCGGCCTCATAGATATTCCCCTAGATCACCTCCCTACCCTGATGCCCACTCTCCTCCTCACTTTTTCCTTCTCTTTGACTCCCTTCCACCATAGGTGAAGACTCCCAGAAGGACGTGCCTGCCCCACGGATCACCTGTCCCAAAGGCTCCAAGGCCTATGCCTCCCACTGCTATGCCTTGTTTATGACCCCCAAATCCTGGATGGATGCTGATGTGAGTACTTGGATTTTCAGTTAGGGGTTTTAAGGGGAAAGTACATTAGAGACCTGAGGGGGTGGGTTCCATTCTCCAGAGTTTCTCCAGAAGGGGCGAGATTGAGCACCCTCATCTCTTGCATATATACCCCTTCTCTCCTACCTCTGCCCTGCCCTCTCCCGAGTTATGTCTCAGGCTCCCCCTGAGTCTCTCCTTTCCCCACCCAGATGGCCTGCCAGAAGAGGCCCTCGGGACACCTTGTGTCTGTGCTCAGTGGGAGTGAGGCATCCTTTGTGGCCTCCCTGGTCAAGAACAGTGTGAACACCTACTCATATGTCTGGATGGGGCTCCATGACCCCACAGAGGTATGCACTCATTTCTCTTCATAACCCCTCAAACTGCTATTGCCCCCCAGCCCCGCTCCCTGTCCCCAGTGCCTGCCCAGTAAATGCCCTAGAGAGCCCTGGAGCTCAGAGATCTAGGAGGACATTAGGGAGAAGGGAAAGGTCTTGCAGCCAGCTGAACAGCTGAGTTCTGTGGAAGTCCCTTGTCTCCAGCTGAAGTGAATCTGCCTCCTGTCATGCTTTTGCACAATTCCCATGTGAGGCCTTGGAATTCAGTTCTCTGAGCTTCACAGAGTTGGCACTTACTGTGCTGAGGGAATCCTAAATGAACATAGGATCCATTTTTGCTCTGTAGATCAGACATTGTCTTTGAGGTTCAGAGGGTAATCACAAATGTACCACTGATTGCTGTTCAGTTGGTAACGTGTTACTCTGAATGGTTCTGTTGGTCTTTGTGATTACTGGTTTTGGAATCTGCCAATCAAAGCAAGGAATTAGGAAGAGTTTCCTTTTCAGAGGAGAGCTCTGGCTCCAGGGCAGCATCTGGATGAGCAGAGAAAATTTGGTGATGTTCGGGAGGGGTTCATGCAAGGAGAACTCTAATAGAGAGTTCTAATGGATTGAGGGTGGTGAGAATTCAACCTCACCACCCTCCATCCTCTACAGGGCTATGAGCCCAATGCAGATGGTTGGGAGTGGAGTAGTGCTGATATTCTGAATTACTTTGCCTGGGAGAAAGACCCCTCCACCATCGCAAATCCTGGCTATTGTGGGAGCCTGTCAAGAAGCACAGGTAAGTAACAGAGAAGCTACTTTCTGCCCAGACTTTTTCATCCTCTATTTCCCCATTTCTCAGCATGACCCTCAGAGAATCCCCCTGAGCTAGAAAATGTAGTGTTGATTTGTCTCCACCATCCCCTCTCATCTCTCCTTTTTCTGAGTCTCGTTTCTCTGGAGTAGGACACTGGTGAGGGTGAGAAGGAGGCTTTGAATCCTAGGCCAGAAACTGGGATGCCTCTCTCTTGGGTTCATGAGCTCCACCAGCCACATTTACCTGAGCTTCTCTGTCTCTCTAGGATATCTGAAATGGAAAGATTATAACTGTGCTACGAAGCTACCCTATATCTGCAAGTTCAAGGACTAGGTCTGGGGAGACCTCAGGAACCTGAGTTTTACATGCAGCTCATCATGGACATGGGACCAAGCATGAATACTCACTCTAGAGTCTTCAAATAAATATCCTCCCATACCTCCAAACTGACCACAGCATTATGACCTTCCCTACTTCTCAGCCTTATCTAAAATACTGCTGTGTCTTCCATAACTTGAGTTCAAGTGATAAAATTAAAAATAAATGTTTTGTCTCAATTGTCTCTCTTGTGCACTTCTGTCTCATAGAGAAACCTTTAGTAGGAAGAAGTGGTTGAGTAGGAAGTCCTTGGGGGTCTTTCTTTTGCTCAATTTCATCCTGGTTTCTGGAAAAGCTCCTAAATATGCATTGTTACTAGCCTGTTTGTAATGGGAGGTGTTTCAATACTGCTCGTGTAGGTTTGGTGTGTGCACATTGCTCCCCCACACATTCTGCTGCATATTCCCCTAGGTCTGATGGTATAACACTACCAGTTTAAAGTTTCAGACGATGTTTAGAACAGTACTTCCTAAAGTATCAGACTGAAGGACAATTAATAGGTTTCATCAATATTTGTAAAACAGACTATGAATAAATAAACCAAAATAATTAGATGGATAAAACAAATAATCAATATATGGACCTATTTTTTATTATCTTTGACAGGCATATAAGTGATATGTCAAATTACTGTACAATCTCCTAATATCTTTCAAATTCTGTTACTTTCCTTGCCATGGTCAGAGGGCATTGCTCCACCAAACTATGCATTCCCCTGTCCCTAGCAGGCACTTGTGAGAACAGACTCAACTAGGGCCTCTTTCTTTTGCCCTAAAACATTCTTATCTCAGTCAGGACTGGATTTGGGATGGCTTTAACATCTGATAGGATTTTTGTTACTATTTTTTGAGTGAAAAAAGAATGATGCTCTTTTGAATAAATTCCCTTTAACTGACTGCAGGCAAGACCCAGACTTTTCATGGAACTATCTATATACCAAGACCACTAATCTGCCTTCCATCTTATCACCACCTCTCCCTAATCACATGTTTCTATTATAGAAAAAAGTGTATTTGGCTAGTTTCCTAATCTGGAAAAGAATTCTTTTCTATGAAAAGAATCTCATATGAGACCACTGACAAAATTTTCCATATAAGCAGAGAATACTACAACATTGTTAGGTGAGGTTATCACTTTTTGAATAAATAGTTGAGATGAATGCACTTTGTCACTTTTTAAAAATGAATATTTGTTAAATTTCTTTTGCTCTAAGATAGACTGCCTTGATTAAAGCATTTTTGGTGGAAACACTTTTCCATCGGTTTAAATGAATTTATGATGTGTAACACCATGGGTCTTGAGTTTTTGCCCTGGTTGAAGTAATAAAAATCAGAAAAATTCACAGTGACAGTGCTTGTGCCAATTCCTATTTTAATTTGAGTTCCTCCTTTAGAAAGGAATTGTAAGGACCACATTCTGTTCTTTCAGTTGGAGGATCCCATGGTATAAGACAGGACATTTGTAGTTGCAGGTAAGAAAGATCCCAGCATAATATGGCTCAAAAAATAAGTATATGTATTGCATCACCTAACTGAAATACCTAAAAGTAAGGTAGGTTCTGAGTTCAGTTCATTCAGGGACAACAGTTATTTCTCTGGGCATTTCTATCTTGTCACAAAATATCACTCTTCCAATTTTTATCATATCTTTGGTTGTACTTTTAGTTCTCTTGTCAGCTTACATTGTGAATATATCTTTGTATTTTCCCTTTGCCCAAATAATTATGTAAATATGTCATGGCTAATTTTAGCCTCCCTTTGACCCACTGGCACTTAAAGTTTAGATAACATGATTTTTCAAATCTAGGCTGGTGATACTATATATTTTAGAGAAGTAATTAGTCATTTGGTAAAGATATGATCAAAATACTGCCCTCTCCTCAGAGCAATGTAAAAATAGATAATTAAGAGGACACTTGGAAAAATCTGTGATATTGGGAATTATTAAATATTTTGAAAACTTTTCTCTCAAACTGGGTTTAGACTGGACATCGCTACTCTCCTAAGGATGTGTTAAATATTATAATATTTATCTGGAACTCCAACAAAGCCACTTGGTATCCATATTCTGGCTCTATAAACCAAGTGGCTACTTAGTGATTCCTTAACCTTGCAGGAAATTCATAACCAGTTCTTTGCTGCCAACTATTTTCCCAGAAACAAGTACTTTCTGACCCTTAAAATTATATATATATAAAATTATATATAATTTTATATAATTATATAATTATAGATTATGTATTAATTATATTATATTACAGATTATTATATTTTATATTATATATTAATTATATATTATATATAACTATATAATTTTATATAATTTTATTATTTATATATATAACATCATTGCAAATACTCATGAAGTACTTACTCTATCTTCTCTAACATAAAATTAAAAATAATATAACATTCAACAAACCAAGTAAGTTTTAGAAAATGTTGTACTATTCAATTGATATTAACCACTATAAACTACGCTGAAGTGTTTCATGTTTGTTAAATTATAAAAATGTACATGTAGTAGTAGGAGGAGGTGGAGGTAATAAAGAACCCTTTCATATTCCCCCTTTGTACATTCTCCTTTTACAGTCTCCCCTTCACTGTCCAGTTTGAATGGTTTTACTGGAGTAGAGGGGAAAGATTTGTCATAACAGGATCTGAGAGAGAAGCAGAACCAAAATCGAAGCCTAATTCCCAGCATGGGGAGAGGCTCTTCCAATGGAGAGGCTGGAAGTGCCCAAGGTATCCTCTCCACAGTCAGGATGGATTTTCCTTTAGGCAAAGGTGGAATGTTATTGTTCTCTGAGGACTCACAGATGCATAATTCTCAGGTCACTGAGAGGCAGAGGGAAGAGGAAAAAGTCTTCCAGGAAAGACTACAAAATGGAAGAAATAAAGTGGTCCAGAAGCAGATGCAAGAGGTCAGGCCTGGGAATAATGGAGATACCTGGGGAGAGATTCATGAGAGACAGAGAAGCAAGGAAGAATAGACACACTATTCCTCCCACTACCAGCCTATTTCATATCCTCATTGTCTTTTCCCCCACACCCATAAAAGTGACCACTATTTGCCTATGTAGAACCTGATAGTACCAAATAAGGATGATTTTTTAAAAGATGACAATTCTTCCAATTGAGTCCAACTGTAAGTATTTTCTGCAAACCTGACTTCAGTGTAAAAATTCTACCTTCGAGATTACATTTTAGTATTTTAAATTTAATAATAATAATAATAATACAGTAAATGTCTACCCTAACCTCCAAACCAATTCTCTAAAGAACAAACACCCATATATGAGTAGCAAACTATTATGTTAAATAGAAAAGTCTTTGAAACTTGACTTCCTGATTGGTGGACAATAAATGTATTTGTTTAAAACTTTTTTTGTTATTTATATGAGATGACATACAATGCCTCTCTGCACCAGCAACATCTGTGACTTGTGTCTTTTTTTTCACCCATACTTAGTTCTGAACGGTCTTGTCAAGGATGTCTGTGTAGTGAAAAATCTTTAAAAAAAGAAAAGGAGTGCCTGCGTGACTCAGTTGGTTAAGCAGCTGACTCTTGATTTCAGCTCAGGTCATGATCTCGGGGTCATAAGATCAAGCCGTGCATTGGGCACTGCATTAGGGTCTGTACTGGGTATGGAGTCTGCTTAAGATTTCCTCTCTCCCTCTCCCTCTGTTGTTCCCCTCTCTATAATACTCCCTCTCTCTCTCTACAAATGAATGAATGAATGAATGAATGAATAAATACCTTTGAAAATAGAAAATGGATACTACACATCTGTCAGAATGCCTAAATCAAAAACACAAGAAACCACAAGTGTTGATGATGATGTCAAGAAAAATGAACACCTGCACACTATTTGTGGAAATGCAAACTGGCGCAGATACTATGGAAGACAGTATGGAGGTTCCTCAAAAAATTAAAAATGGAATTACCACATGATCCACTAATTACACTACTGGGTATTTACCTAAAGAATACAAAAACACTAATTCAGAAAGATATATGCACCACTAATTTTAATGCAGCATTATTTACAGTAGCCAAAACATGGATGCAACCCAGTGTTCACTGATAGATGAATATATAAAGAAGAGGTGGGAGATATATAGATAGATATAGATATAGATATAGATATAGATATCTATAACATAACTCAACCATAAAAAGAGAATGGCATCTTGCCATTTAATGCAACAATATGGATAGATCCAGAGTAAAATGCTAAGGGAAGTCAATCAGAGAGGCAAATACCATATGATTTCGCTCATGTGGAATTTAAGAAACAAAACTAATGAACAAAGAAAAAGGAGACAAACAAAAAAACAGATTCAAATAATGAGCTGGTAGTTACCAGAGGGAAGGCAGGTGGGGGAATGGGTGAAATAGGTGAGGGGGATGAAGAGTAGTACATTTATCATGATGAGCACCAGGTGATATATGGAATATATATAAATATATAATCACTATACTGTATACCTGAAACTAGGGGCACCTGAGTTGCTCAGAGCTTGAGCATCTACCTTTGGCTCAGGAAGTGATCCTGGGTCCAGGGATTGAATCCCACATCAGGCTTCCTGTGAGGAGCCTGCTTCTTCCTCTGTCTATGTCTCTGCCTCTTATTCTGTGTCTCTCATTAATAAATGAATAAAAACCTTTCAAAAAAATTCTCCCTTATAATATAACCCAATGCATATGAAGGCATCTGCATCAGCCCATCTATGTCCCCCCACCCATGGGACTTGGGACTTGGAGGTAAGGTAAAGTACAGTGAGTATGTAGGGCTCATGCTGCTCAAGTCATCAAGTCTTTTGCCTTCTGCCATTATCAGTGAAATTTATATTGGCCAACTTACCTTGCAAGCAGGGCGATATTTCAGAGACTTCATAGTTCTTGACATGAAATTAAGTAACTTTTATATATATTGGAAGAAAATTAACTGAAGGGTCTTGAGTTTCACTTAATTTCTTTTTTTTTTAAAGATTGATTGATTGATTCATGATAGACATAGAGAGAGAGAGAGGCAGAGACACAGGCAGAGGGAGAAGCAGGCCCCATGCCAGGAGCCTGACGCAGGACCCCAGGATCGCGCCCTGGGCCAAAGGCAGGCGCCAAACCGCGGAGCCACCCAGGGACCCCCCTGAGTTTCACTTAATTTCGATCACTGTTTCCTTGCATCTTGATTTCAGAAAAATGCAGGTCCCTTGTTTTTTGTTTTTGTTTTTGTTTTTTTTTAATTACACCCATCAGCCTTTCTATCCTGGCCTTCTCCTCTGGCTGTCCTGCCCTCCCACCTTCCCTCCGCACCCTACCATGAATTTTTCTCTTTGCCTCCCTTCATAGATGTAAAGTACTACCAACCTCATCCTGTCAGTGTCTAGTCCTGCATAGTACTAAGGATTGTCCTGTCATTCTTCCCTTAGGGACAGCTGAGCTTTTCAATAACCACTCTGCAGAGGAAGACTGAATCTTAGTCAAATAATCTTCTGAAATATCTGCTAATATCAAATATGATGGACTTCAAATGGGTCATAGACTGGGGAATTTTGTAAGAAAACAAGTAGGAAGAAAGTCAGCTAGAGCACCATTGGAGTTTGGGAGTTAGATTGTGTTTTTATTAGCCTATTCTCAGGAATACTTAATGGAAGGAATTTTATAATTTTCCTCCTTTTAGAGTTTTTCTGTTTCTAAAGCTATTTGTACAACAGTTTTCAAGATACTAATGATAAAATTTTTGGAATGTTTGAACCTTTTGATTATAAAGTACCACACAAATAGATTTGTCGTATTCATACCACAAATTCCCCTGAACGGCCACTGACATTCTAATTTGTCTTTCATAAAATCCTACCAGAATTTCAAATGTTTAGTGCTTTTGGCACCATAATCCTTATCATATTAAAAGGCAGACTATGACTCTGATGTTCATTATATGACTATAGCTATTTATATTCAAATGATAAAAATGTACAAGAAACAGAGAAAAAACATCTCAGCCCTGTAATCCACTTTGTCCTGATAACACTGAGTAGTGAAACAAATCAAATCAAGAGGTTTATACTAAGTGGCGGCACCTGGGTGGCTCAGGTCATGATTCTGGGGTCCTGGGATGGAGTCCCACATCCAGCTTCCCGCAGGGAGCCTGCTTCTCCCTCTGCTATGTCTCTGCCTCTCTTTCTGTGTCTCTCATAACTAAATAAATACAATCTTTAAAAAAAAAAAGAGGTTTATACTAAGGGCAAAGAAGAAATAGAATAAAGATAAAGATCATGTTTCATTCAATGTAAAGAGTACAGTGCTGCTCAGAACGGGCCTTCCTCAGCTGTCCCTTCTGTGAGACTCAAGGGTAGGGACACCTGAAGGGGTTTCTGGAAATGGCTCTCCAAGACAATGAACCAAATATGGGAAGAAAATCAAACTAAACACTTTTATTAAAGAATGCCTGGCCTGATAAGACTCTAAGGAACATTCTCACTTGGGGCAAGAGGGTGGAATTTTTTGTAAGATTTTATTTATTTATTCATGAGAGACACAGAGAGGCAGACACAGGCAGAGGGAGAGGGAGAAGCAGGCTCCCTTCAGGGTATCCCAAGGGGGTAGAATGTTTCATGGAACTTTACTATGGGAAGGTGAATTGAAAAGGGGAACACCTGGGTGGCTCAGCGGTTGAGTGGCTGCCTTTACCTAGGGCATGATCCTGGGGTCCTGGGATTGAGTCCTGCATCTGGCTCCCTGTAGAGAGCCTGCCTCTCCCTCTGCCTAAATCTCTGCCTCTCTCTGTATGTCTGTCATGAATGAATGAATAGAATATTGTTTAAAAAAAGAATAAAGGAATTGTTCTTGAGGATTAGCAGCCATAGCTTGAGTAATTTAAATTTTCTCTAAAGGAATGGAGAGAAGCAATTATGAGTTGATGTTCTGCACAAGTAGGAGCTGGCTGGAAGAAAGGACACAGGGGGTTAAGTATATGCAAAGTCAGAGAGGAAATTTCTCAGGTCTCATGTCCTTCAGGTGCTTTCATAAGAGAAATAGGGGAATTACTCCCATTACAAGTTAGAGTGAGGTCCATCTCAAGAAAGCAAGAATGGCAGAAAACTCTGGCAGAATTCTAATGACCCCTCATCGACCCTTGATCTTATTATAATATCCCCCCTTCAGTGTGAGCAGAGCCAGTAAATACGGTATCAACTCCCGAGTCATATTACCTTACGTGGCAAAAAGTCTTGAAGTGGCAATTAGGGTCACTAATCAGTTGACTGTAAATCAATTAAAAAAGGAGAATTCTGGGAGATTATTGAGGTGGGTCCTATCTAATTACAGGAGCCATTTAAAAGCAGATTTCTCTGATTGGCAGCATAAGGGTAAGTCAAGAAATTCAAAGCATCAAAAAGATTCATTGTGTCATTGCTGGCTTAGAAGATGGAGGTGGCCTTGTGCTAAGAAATGGAGCTTAGACTTAGAGTAGGTCCTCAGCTGGCAGCCAGTAAGGAAATGGGGCTAAGGAAAGTGAATTAACGCACAGAGTTTCCATGGGATGAAATATGTAGGGGTAGGCTGGAATCCATTTTTTAAGTCATAATCACCTTCTCTGAGAATCAAGGACCTTGTGCCTCCTAGATCATAATGAAGAGATCTTAACTTATTTTTTGGTATCCCCTAAGCCTAAATCAGGCCTTGCTTAAGGAAAAATATTATGAAAGAAAATTCTCTTTCTAACCCCATTGCATTCTCTAACTGGGAACATAAGGAAAACACCCATGTCGAAAGAACCAATAGAAAATTCCACTAGATGTCAGAAACTGAGGTCAGTCCAGCAGGATCCCATCAGGGAGATATTCAGAATGTTCTGGGAGGTCTTATTGCACAAGACAGTGTGTGATCTTGATTGATCTGAAAGTGTGCTCAGGAGAGGATGAGCAGCATGGGCTTCCAGGCTACCTGTGAGATGGTAAAAGTAAGGGAGCCATTTGGTAAATACAGATATGCTAGAGTGATGCAGGCAGAGGACAGATCAGGAAACAGATGGCAAGGGAAGGCCAAGGAAACAAGGATCCAGCAGGACTCTGTGGGGAGTGTGCAGGGACCTTGACAAAAGAAAGAACAGCAGGATCTTAAAAAGATGAGGGGGAAAAAAAACAGACTGGAAGAAAGAAGAGTTGAATTTTAACCGCTTTTTCTTCCACAGTATGATGCTGAACAAGTCAGTTACATGAATTTCAAACTGCTTTCTCCATTGTTCCAAACAGAGACACCGCTCATCTTTTCTCTCTGCCTCCTGTGTCCATGTGTCTCACAGATTGTCCTATTACAGGCTCACAAAATCTCTGCCTGCTTCCTCATGCCACCTGCCAACCCTAGCCATCACTATTCCTTGAAGGTCTCTGCTCCTTCCTGGACTGCTCGGGGTCATGAGAACTGAGCATCTGGTGGCTTCTGGAGAAGGGCAAAGCCACCTTTGACTTGCATAGTTTGCCAACTTACCTGTGGGAAGGGCAACTGCACCTCATCTGTGACAATTCCCAGGGTGTACCAGAAAGAGGCTCTTCCTGGTGCAACAATTTCCTTATATCATCCCTCTGTAGGGCTCTGAGCTTCTACCCTTGCCATCCCTTCATAATTCAAATTCGAAGTTATATAGAAGAGGAATCTAGAGGAAAATAGCTGCTGCTTCTGGATTTGAGGAATTTATAAATTTTCTGGAGACCCCATACACAAACTTAATAAATAAGATACCTTTAGCTTGATAAAGTATGCACTTCTGACTATTCAAGGATCTGAGCTTTAGAGAAGGGAAAGATCAGGAATGTTTTTCTGTAACAGCTAGTTCTTTCCCTAATGCTTTTGTGTCCTTTATTTCCTTGGACCCAAGCTGAGACATGAGAAAAGGAGAGGTAGGGGTTCTGACTTGTTCTCTGTCTTTCTAAGCCTCCATCCTGATTTCAATTTATCTGATCCCATGTATTTGTGACCAGGAGTGGAACTTGCTTATACTTATGTTGAGATGGGGAAGAACAATATGCCTCTCCCAAACATACACACACAGACACAAATACACACACATACACATAGGTTGGTGATGCTTTTGTATCTGAAAGACACATTGTGGGTTAAAGTACTGGATACTTTCCATCCTTAGATGGGTGGATAAAGAAGATGTAATATATATATATATATATATATATATATATATATGCAATGTAATATTTTACATCCCTTCTAAGCCACCTTTATGAGCTCTTCCCATTTGTGACAACATAGATGAAGCTAGAGGATAATATGCTAAGTGAAATATGTCAGAAAAAGAAAGACAGAACCATCCAATTTCACTTATATGTGGAATCTAAAAAAGCAAATGAATAAGCAAACAAAAATCAGAAACAAACCCATAAATACAGAGAACAAACCAATGGTTGCCAGAGGGGAGGGCGGTAGGGGGACAGAAAAAAATGGATGAAGGGGAGTGGGGTATACAGGCTTCCAGTTATGGAATGAATAAGTCATGGGGATGAAAGATATAGCATAAGGAATATATTCAGTGACACTGTAATAGCATTATATAGTGACAGATGTAGCTATATTTGTGGTGAGCATAGTATAACATACGGACTGTGGAATTACTAAATTGTACACCTGAAGCTGATGTAACACAGTGTATCAGTTACACTTCAACCTAAAAAAAGTATTAGGCATTTGTTTTTTTACATTTATTCACTTTCTGAGGTCTTCTTGTGGGGTCTCTATGGCTATGGCCATGATCAATGAAGGGTGGTTATTTACTGAAATCAGTCAAGCCTCAAAGAGCTGGATATGTTGATTATAAAGATACTGAAGTGAGGGAAATCAGCAAGCTTTGTTAGTATAAAAAAAAGTGACCTGGAAGTAAAACTTTCTGGGTTCAAATAAATCCAGCTCCAATACTTAGTATCTATTTGATCTTAAATGACTTCTCTCCTCTGATCTTTAGCTCCTTCATCTTTTAAGTACATTCAATAATAGCACCTATATTAGCAGATTGTTATGGGAATTAAATAGGTTGCTATTTGTAAAGAATTTAGGATTGTACCTGGCACATAGAACATGCAATACAAGTATATGTTAAATAAACGATTTTTTAAAAGTTAGAGTTCTAGGCAGAAGAAAAATAAAAATGCCTCCCTCAAAAAGTCCCACAAATTATGTGCTATATCAATTAGAGTTTTCCTTTAAGGTAGAAAATACTAAATTATAAGTAGGTTTCCTTATACCTACAGAACACAGCAGCCCACAGAAAGACCTCACTTCCTTAGCCCCTTTTCCCCCCAGTCTCATATTTGCTAGACAGACTCTTATTCATATGACTGTCAAGAATTAAAGCAAGAGGGAAATGATGCCTCTAAAAATACCTGGGACAAGGGTAGAAAGTAGTATACAGCTACTGGAAGAGGCCAGCAGCACCACATATTAGTCACAGCCTTGACACTTTCCAAGCCTTATTGGAGGCTTATTAAGATATCACTCTACTTGGAGACACATTAATACTAGATAGCTCTCCAGCTATCGGAGATTGCCAAATGATATCTTTTTTTTTAAAAAAAGATTTTATTTATTCATGAGACACACACACACACACAGAGAGAGAGAGAGAGAGAGAGAGAGAGAGAGAGGCAGAGACATAGGCAGAGAAAGAAGCAGGCTCCATGCAGGGACCCTGATGTGGGACTCTATCCCGGCACTCCAGGACCACACCCTGGGCTGAAGGCAGGCACCAAACCGCTGAGCCATCCAGGGATCCCCTGCCAAAGGATATCTGATGCGGAAGGCCTACAATGAATTCCTGTAAACTTGGTGAAGTGAGGTCAGAGGGCAGAACTTTGAGGCTTTTGATAATACTAAAGGTCTGGGAAATAAGGTTTCCTGAAAAAGGCATTTCTCAAGACATACGAAAAGTCCTCAATTTTTATTGCTTTGCATGAGGAATTTGGCCAGCCATATATGTAAGCAATAAGGATAACTATCTCAATAAGTAAACAGCTATTGAGGGCAATAAAGATTTTCATGAGAGATCTTTGTGAATTGTTATTTGTTTTAAATCTTTTTTTTTTTTATCTTGCAGCTGTTCCCTCTTTATGTCATGCCAGCTATGATATATTTTATCATGCATTTTAAAGAATTAGGTCTTTTATACTTGGAAATTCACTGCTTGTTTGAAGTTTTCTTGAAGTAATAAAAACTCTCACATTGAAAAGAAATATGCCACAAAGTACTATGTTTTATTTTTTTAAATTAAGTGATCATTCATTTTTAGCAAAGGAAACCTATTATGGGACCAAGCATACTGGACTCTTCTTACCTGCATTCTTCCAAAACTCTGAAGAAATTACACTAACTCCATTCATAATAGGAAAAAAAAAGTTATTTTTTTCTTTTTTATACACTCTCTAAAAAGTATAACTATTTTTAGTAAATGGAGATTAATTAAACAAGCACTTATGAACAAAAATATCTCCTTTGTTTAAAATCTTTAATTTTTATAAGAAGAAAAAAACCCTTATTTTGAATTCTCCAGGTAAATACCATAATAAATTTTTCTGGATACTCTTCTACTTTTTAATTTTTTAAAGCTACATGTGAACTAATCAATAAATAATATATACTATAAATCTATGTCCTTCAAAAGCATACATAAATTTTATCAAGTATTTGTAACTTCTTGCAACTTTTTTTCATTTAATGTTAAGTCAAGATTTAGCTTATTTGACTTTTACTTAATATTCCATTATATTTTATTTATCCATTTATATCAATATACTCATCATTTCTTCTATGGATAATTAGTAGTTTTTCCCCCTAAACTTTCATTCTGTATTGGCTTAGGTTGCCTAGATTTCAAATGTATATTCCTTGGTGATTCCTGTAAGTATTCCATTTCACTGCACCATCTCAGAGGCAGTGATTCACACCCACAGCTCTGATGAACCTAGAAGCCCAGCCTCATATCCAGCTATACTGCATTTCCTTAGGCATCAGCTCCCTAGAGTCCTCACCTGCTTGATACTTTGAGAACATCTGTATCATGCTAGCTACTTATGCTCAAATACTTAGTGGCCATCTTTAAATGTATGGAACTCCTAACTCTTGCCTCCTGAAATAGGTCTTGAGAGGTTTCTGACCTAGAAAAAGAATGCAGAAACCACCTAAAGCCACATGAAATTATGCTTAGACATTTGGATTCACCCAACTCCTTTCCCACTTCTACCCATGCTTAACACTAACAAAGGACCCCACAGTTACGGGGAGTAGAAGGAAATCTACCAATTTGCTATTGGAATAAGTAGGATGAATTAAGGAGGAAGACATCTTTGAATCTTTGAAATATTAGCATCATCTGGGTCTAGGGAGCTATGCACTGTGTCATTAGCAATGCACTAAATCATGAGAAACTAATCTCCAATAGACTCACCTTATGAAGATTCAGCCACTTTTTTTTCAAACTATGCCAGCCAGCTGGGCATGGCTCATACTGGAAAATGCTGTTAGCGGTAAAGGTTTTCTAAAGATCCCTTTGAAAATTCACTCATCAGCTTGAAAGCCATCTTTTTTCTCATAGCCACTTTCTAAAGATGTGTTACCTTTCAGAATGATATCTGTGAAATGATCTTTGTAGAAGAATGGATAAGTTCATTGGTACGGAAATTCCATGTGTCCATGCCTCAAGCATTTTGGATACAAAATATCTGCAGTTCAAGCAGAGAAAAGCCTGATGTAGCTACTAAGGAGATGGTGAATTTTATAACTGAAATCCTCAGGTTTTCTTAATCTTCTATATTCTGTCCAACATCTTGGAGAGAACTGGCATACACTGAGGGTCTTCTATGATTCTATTCAGCCAGTGTAGGTGCCAAGGGCAGGCCTCCCTCAAATGTGCCATTTTGGCATATTTAATATTTTAAATAAAAGTTACTTAAGAGAAAACTCATGAAAGAAGGATATTCAGAACCTCTTCTGTCCCCTGAAAGCAGGAAATAAATCTTTCCTGTGAAAGGTACCCTCTCTGCAGAAAGAGGTAAAGAGACATTCTCATCACCAGAGATGGGAAATTCAAAACCAAGAAGCCTGCATAAACAATCCTTGTTACTTTTTACTAATTTACTGTCCCAGCCCAAATTCTGTTTAGAATTCTTACTTACTGAAGGTCCTAAATTTAAGCTTTCTTTGTCCTGTCAATTCCTCCGGATTTATTGTCTCGTTGTCTAAATTTAGAGTATAAAAACTGCCTGTCTTTTTCATTTCTTTAGGTCTCATTTTCATTATTGGGCCTCTGTTCACACATAATAAAAACTTTTTTCTTTTGTTATTCAGTGTTTTGTCCGTTTAATTCTTAGTCCAGCTAGAACTTTGGACTGAGGAAAATTTCTTCTGCCTCTTCACTTGTTATATATTGTATTAGTGTCTTATGTCAGCTGTGAAAATTTCCAGAAATTGGTGGCCTAAAACAACAGAAATTTATTTTCTTACAGTTCTGGAGGCCAGAAATCTGATACTAATATCACCAGGAAAAATCAAGATGCTGGCAAGGCTGTGATCACTCCAGATGCTCTAGTGGATTCCCTTCCTGCATATTATATACAATATTGGGAAAGTAACAGTATTTGCTTCATAGGGTTGGTTTGATGATTAAATAAGTTAATATATGTAGAAACTATATAAAATACCTTGTTCTTGGACACCATTAATAAATGTTGGTTATTATTTGGATAAGAGCAATGTCCATTCTGAATATCCAAATGAATCCTTTTTCATAAAAGGTAAGTCTTGTGTGTCCAAAGCCTAAAACAATCTGTGAGACAATCAGTTCTGAGGTTAAGCACATCATTTGTATAAGGATGACTACTGGGGTAGAACTTTAAAAATTATGCCAGTTGTTCTCTGTCTATAGAATAGAAGTCTTCAAAATATTTGTGTGTGTGTGTGTGTGTGTGTGTGTGTGTGTGAGAGAGAGAGAGAGAGAGAGAGATAATAATTGCTTGAGTGGCTTCCTTTAGGAATATTAATTAACTGTAGTGACACAGGGGGAGGAAGGAAGATGTGGAGGGTGAGGGAAGAGACAATATACTAATATTACAATATTATAAGGCTTTGTCCTTCCTATGATTTAACATACTCTGGTCCTAAAAAGCAGAATTTAGAGGAGGACCAATGTTAATGTGGGATTATGGGATCTTCTGGAAGAGAGTTTAAGATCCTAGATTCTTTTCCCTTAAGAGTCAATAAAAAATAGTTTCTGAAAGGTCTGAAGGAAAGGATATGCTAGAGGGTCACTCAGATTAAAAGTTTATCTTTGGATACTGCTATTTTCCTAAAATACGGGTTACAGTGCTACCTTTGGATCTCAGTGCTTTGAATCCTCTGGATTTACCCAAATTTTCTTTAGGATGCTTTCCCTAACCCTGACCCACTCACCATCTCCTTCCTTCCATAAGGCTTATTCCCTTATGCCTGTATTCTTTTGCCAGAAATGGTGTCTTTTGATTTTTATCACAAGAGGAAGTTTAAACTGAAGGTTTTGATTGGGGCGGGGAGCAGAGTGAGGTAAAGGAAAGAGAAGAATGTCATGAAGACACTAGAAACTTTAGAGAAATATGGAGAAGCAAAGAACCCAATGGCTTTTGTTCAGTAGGGAACCAGTTTTCTACCTGAGAGAATCTGTAGGTTTACATACATCTTAGAAACTTAGCAGTTGGATGTGAATGCTTTTAATTCTGGGAGTGAATAAATAGCCTGCATCATATTTGGAACATTTCCAATTATTGCTTCTTTCCTGTCAGAGGAAGCTTATTTGGAGCCCAATGGTGTTGAGAGCTGTCAGCTTGAAGCTCGCAAGATTTGGATACCAGCTGTTCTCACTTCATACCAAGATCCAGCAAGTGGCTAGGATCTCCTGAAGAGATCTCCCACTTGTCTTTCTTGGTGAGCATTCCTGAGTTTTTGTCAAGCGGGATCTGGCACTGCAGAAATGGAAAAACAGATGGAATATATGGTCTGCAGAACTCAGATTATGTTGGCAGATGGGGGTAGAGGGGTGTTGAGGGTGCCAGGAATCGAAGTGGTGACATACCACATTTAGTAAGCTGCCAGCATGTGCATATTTTGTTTAATTAGCAGTTTTTGTAAGTCACAAGCATATGCTTTGTCACTTCTTGTTGTTTTAATGGTAAGCTATTATGTTCTTTAGTGAAATCTTATGTCTTCTGAGTGAGTTTTGCTTATGATCAGAAACTCAGCACCATATGTCATACCCAGACCTTCCTGTACATGCCCTAACCATCCTCCCTCTACCACCCTGCCTCTCACTATCCTACAAACAGGCATTGTGAGGAGACACAAAGTAAGGGTAGAGTGCAGATCTACTGTGAGCTCTGTTACGGAAATGGAGTAGGGAAATGAGCCAGAGAAGGCTCTGGAACCAAAAGAATCAAATGCATATCCAGAATCAGGGACATGTCCTGTTACATTCCAATTAGAAAGGCAGTGGAAGCCAGATGCTCACAAGGGAGTGGGTAGCAAAGACTTAGAAAAATCTGGAGGCTAAATCCACACAGAGAACAACACATCAAGGGTGCAACTAGCAATACTGGAACCTGAGGCTGAATTGAAAAGTTTCTGAAATAGGGGTTCCTTGTCTGTGTTCCCAGACTGTCAGGATCTCACCAAAATGTGACTACCAAATGAGGTAACACTGCCTACTTCACTGATACTGAAGCTCTCATCCTGCTTGACTCTGTGGAACCCAAGTTTTTCTAATGTTCCTTCTCTGTGTCACTCGGAATTCTCAGGGGACACCTGCATGTTTCACAGAACTCTACTGGCATTGCTTGCCTCCTCAGCCAACCATTTTCATCTGTATCACTTACATTTTCTGTTTATTCTACCTTGGGCCACCTCCAGCAAATTTCTGGACCCCATTCTCTCAGGTTGTTACTATAAACTACTATGTGGCTTTATGGCAATCATAGGTAGAGAACTTGTTTTCAGTGCCCTCAGTAGTAGCTGGGACCAGGCTATGTTTAAAAGACTGTGTTAGCAGATGAGTAAAGTTGACAACCGAAGGTTGTATCCCACAAGCCCAGATCATCATCCCCAGAGGATGCTCCCTTGCCTGGTCTGGAACCTGATGCTCTGAGCTACAAACCAGTTTATTTCACCCAAATGTACTTTAGAACAATGCTTCCAAATTTTTTTTTAAAGATTTTATCCATTTATTCATGAAAGAGAGAGAGAGAGAGAGAGAGAGAGAGAGAGAGAAGCAGAGACACAGGCAGAGGGAGAAGCAGGCTCCATGCAAGGAGCCTGATGCAGGACTGGATTCTGGGACCCCAGGATCACGCCCTGGGCTGAAGGCAGGTGCTAAACCACTGAGCCACCCAGGGATTCCCTGCTTCCAAAATTTTAATGTGCATTTAAGTCACCTGGGAACCATGTTTAAATGCACATTATAATTCAACTGGTTGGAGGCTGGGCCTAAAGTTCTACATTTCTCCTGAGCTCCAAGATCATGCTGAAGACCATATTTAGAACAGCAAGGCCTGAAGCATACCCTTCTTGCTTAAATTTAAGGTAAGACACCTTGGAAGGAGAAGAAAATCTCCCTTAAGGCTAAGGTCTGTTCCTGACTACTTATTTCCTTTATTAGGTCCAGCCTTAGCCTGAGACAGTTGACAATAGCTGTTCTATCCCTACCTTAAGGAGATTTACAGTAGAATAATGTACAAAATTGTGACATATCCCAGCGTTATTCATTAACTTACCCAGATATGAGACATCCATTCCTAGATTTGGACTGTGCTTAGCTAAGATCAAGCTAGTCTTTTCACTTCTAACTTAAAATGAAGATCAGCTCATGACATTCTTGGACAAACTTGTTGAACAAAATCCCTCCCACCCCCACACCTTTACATATGGAAAGACTAATAAATGGGCATAGGATAATCAAACCAACCACCCAAAACAGATATACACTTCCACTAAAAAAATGTTTTAAACACCCAGAAGTGTACAGCCACTATGACATATACTCAGTTTGCATGGACAAACAGAAAACTCACTTCCTGTTTATTTTATTTTATTTATTTATTTATTTTAAAGATTTATTTATTTATTCATGATAGAGATAGAGAGAAAGAGACAGGCAGAGACACAGGCAGAGGGAGAAGCAGGCTCCATGCAGGGAGCCCGATGCGGGACTCGATCCCGGGACTCCAGGATCATGCCCTGGGCCCAAGGCAGGCGCTAATCCGTTGAGCCACCCAAGGATTCCCCAAATTAGGTATATTCTTTATGCAAATTAAAGCAGCTAGTCATTGTTGAACTCGAATTCAAATATTTTAAACAGGAACTGAGGGGATCCCTGGGTGGCTGCAGCGGATTAGCGCCTGCCTTTGGCCCAGAGCGCGATCCTGGAGTCCCGGGATCGAGTCCCACATCGGGCTCCCTGCATGGAGCCTGCTTCTCCCTCTGCCTGTGTCTCTGCCTGTCTCTCTTTCTGTCTCTGTGTCTTTCATGAATAAATAAATAAAATCTTTTAAAAAAATAATATACTCAATTTGGTACTTCTTCTAGAAAAATAACCACATGCCTTAAAACTATAGGCACGTTTGCCCTTTTATCATACTAGGAAACTGTATTAGCTATTGTGACATAATTACCCCAAATACAGTGACCTAAAAGCAAATATTTTTTATTTCATCCTTTCTGTAAATCAGGCCCAGATTTCTGACCTATAGAAATTATTAATAATAAGTGTTTGAGTTTTTCGCAAGCCAACATCAAGATGTCATTCAGGGTTGCAGACTCCATGGATGACTTGACAGGAAAAAGATTAGATTTCAAACTCACATGATTATTGGAAGGATTCATTTCCTCATGGGCTTCTGGACTGTGGGCATAGTTCCTTGCTAGTTGCAAGCTGTATGCTTGCCTTAGTTTATCACCATGAAGGTTCCAAGTTTCTCTCCATGTAGGCAGTTCAAAATATGGCAGCTTTCTTCATCAGAGTCTCTGTCTCTGTCTGTGTCTGTCATGAATAAATAAATAAAATCTTAAAAAAAAAAAAAACAAGAAAAATACCTTAGAATGCTAATGTTGGAAGGCACCTGTGACTGTTTCTATACTTTTACTTTAACTGTCCCTTAGAGTTCTGCCCTGAAGGGAAGTAGCATGTAAGGGAGCAGTTACAGATAAATATGGCTAATGTTAGGTGTTTTTTGGTAATGATAAGATGAAGAAATCAGTTGAAATTACTGACTTCTGATTTCTATTTTTTACTTGATTAATAGAATCAGAATACAGGGGATCCTTGAGTGGCTCGGTGGTTTGGCACCTGCCTTTGGCCCAGGACGTGGTCCTGAGTCCCGCGACGGTCTCCCGGCATGGAGCCTGCTTCTTCCTCCTCCTGTGTCTCTGCCTCTCTCTCTCTCTGTGTCTGTCATAAGAAAGAAAGAAAGAAAGAAAGAAAGAAAGAAAGAAAGAAAGAAAGAAAGAAAAAGAATCAGAAAACATATTTTCAAAGCTTTAGTTAATATGAGTAGTGTCCACCGAGATGTCCTCCAATGATCCCTGCTTCCTGGTATTGACACCTTTTGTGTAACCTCATCTTCTCATGTGGGATGGCCCCTGCTTTTTACCAGCAGAATATGACAAAAATGGTGGGATAAAGGTCCAATCAAGTAACAAATAACTGTGACTTCTGTCTTACTTGCATTCTTTCTGTCTTACACGTTCAGTTAACCACTCTGATTACCAGGGCCCTGTGTGGTACTCGACCCCGGGCCTGCAGGATCATGCCTGAGCCAAAGGCAGATGCTCAACTGCTGAGCCACCCAGTTAAGAATGTTAAAGACAACATGCTGACAAGCAAGATAAGAGTAAAAACAGTATTAACTTGATCATTTTGTGATATACATATGTATGTGTGTGTATATACATATATATGTGTGTGTGTCATGTTGTATGCCTAAAAATTAAAAATAAAATTCACTCATTTTAAAAGAAAAAAAAGAATATAAAATGATTTAATATTTGTCGATTTTAATGTAATGGCATTTCTCCCCTATAATCTCTACTGCCTTTCTCTGGTAATTGTCACTTGACATAGTTAAAATTGCTAATGAACAAAAATCCTTTTGTCATGTACTGTCTATGTGTTCTTTTCTAATATTTCAGCATGTCTTCCTATAGAATCTTTCCTTTTCTTCCATTCAGCCTCTTCAGTGAATAAGTGATGGCATTTGGAAGGCAGAAGAAGAGAACTTTAGAAAGGTAGTTCTAGGGGATCCCTGGGTGGCTCAGTGGTTTAGTACCTGCTTTCGGCACAGGGTGTGATCCTAGAGACCTGGGATCCAGTCCCTCATCTGGCTCCCTGCATGGAGCCTGCTTCTCCCTCTGCCTGTGTCTCTGCCCCTCTCTCTCTCTCTCTCTCTCTCTCTCTCTGTGTGTGTGTGTGTCTCATGAATAAATAAATAAAATCTTAAGAAAAAAAAGCAGTTCTATTTCTTTCCTTTGCTCAGGATGTGCATATCCCAGGTCAGACTATTATGTCTATTTATGCCATATTGTTTTTGTGTATTTATGCCATGTTGTTCTTTAAAAATATCTCATAGAAAATATCTTCCCATCTTTCTTCAAGTGGAAAAACTTTTTTAATAGTTTCTGAGGAGCAGAGTATGAATTTGAATAAGATAGATGACAAGTCTTTATGTACCAAAAAAGTACTTTAATGATGCTTCCCTTTCACTGGCTTGATGAATGGAGAATCCTAGAAGCAAGCAGAGCAAGTAGTTGGGGTTTCCTAATGAGACTGAGCTGCGGTGCGGTGACCTGGGTCTTCAGTAATTTTCTGGCTAGCTCAAAACATTATTACAGTCAGAGCTATTAGTAAGGGTATTCTTTGTTTTCCCTCTTCTGAAAATTTTCGGTTAAAATGTTATTACAGATATATCAAGGGAAGGAATATAAATTCTGAGGCAGGAGCTTGTCCTTGCCTGCAGTGGCCACGAGTAGAAAGGAATAAAAGGTCCAGTGCATCTCCTAACTGTTCAACCATTCAAGGTTAAAGGACTGAGTGTGTAGTGGAAGGAAGATGAATCCTGGAGGTCAAGGGGTGCTTTAATAGCCATGGAAATCCTGAATATAAGATCAGCTTTTTGATATTAGGCAAATTAGTTAAGCTCTTTAAGTCTTGTTTTGCTCATCTGTGCAACATTATAAGATCCCACAGGCTTGTTGTTCATTTTAAATGGGATGAAATATACAAAGCTCAATAAATTGTAAGCATTATTGAGGAGTTGGGTATGAGTGAGAACATGTGACATCCTCATGTTTACTATTTATGTCATGAAGATCACTGAATTTTTTCTACACGTTCTACTGAATTATTAATTCATTCCTTCTTTCAAAACGTATTGACTTCTACTAGGTAATTTAGCAATATTCTAGGTTAAGGCTTCTCAACAATAGCACTGTTGACATTTTGGGGCACATAAATCTTTATTGCAGAGGGCTATACTTTGCAATGGCAGTACGTTTAGCAACATCCTGGAATTTGACTAACTAGATGTCAGTAGGATGACCCCTGCCCTTAAATTGTAGCAATGAAAAATCTCTCTCGAGACTGTCAAATGTCTCCAGAATTGCAAATTGGCTACCTTTGAAAATCACCATTCTAGATGGGATAGAAAAATGGATTAAGGCACCTACAGAAGTCAGGCAGGCAAGGAGATAGTTGATTTCAAAAGGTAGGTAAAGTGATGAGAAGGAGATTGGGACTAAAATAAAGTGAGTGAAAATCAGGAAAACAGATGAAATTATCTTTTGAAAATGTAAAAATAAAAGAATAAGCTAACTATGGACAACCCCTGAGGAATACTGCCAATAAAAAATTGCTAGAGGTCTCTCCTAATCCATTCTTCCACTGTTCCAAAGAAATGAGATTCTAGCTTTCTCATGCTCATCATACCAGACACCACAGTTTCTAGCATCTCTTGTAGCTACATGGCTGGTTGACTGAGTTTAGTCCCTCAAATAGGAGAGGAGGTGATGTGTGCAACTACTGGGTCATTTCTACCTTACAGATAAAGTGATTGGCTCAGGATGCCGCTCTTTTCCCTCCCACTGGCTGAAATAAAAAGAGGGTTCTGTCTCTGCTACAGTCAAGCAGACAAGTACAATTCAATTAGAGATGCCTCAGCAACAAGGTGAAAAGCCTTGGGTGCAAAATCTGATATGAAAGGCAAATAAACTTATGCTGCACTTAATATTTTGTATCTATATTTTGGCATCTCAATGGACACATATACATTTAAGGATTAGGTAAAAGATAAGTGTTTAGGTAGGAATTGAAGACTTACTGATTTGAAGAGATCCAGAAAAGTGTGGTGTTAAGAAAGTCAAGGAAGTTAGAGATCTTCTGGAACGAAAAAGTGATTAGCAGTACCACAGAGTAAGTCTAGTTTGAGAGGTAGAAACATAATTAGACAAATGGTGGTTCATTGATTACCTTAGTGGTATCATGAGAGTCCAGAACACAGCACAGTTCAGGAGTAATGAATTTGCAATACATAAGGAGTAAAATGTAGATATGAAGTAGCACGTGGGGAGTATAAGCAACACCACAAAAATTAGATGAGAGGGTGAGGAATTAAGTATAAAGGAGCTTGGGGAGATAAAATATTTAAGAAAGGCTTAATCAAAAAAAATTTTTAGTTTGAAATAATTACAGATTCATAAGAATGTGCAAAGAATGTTTGCACCTGCCTCCCTCAATGTTAAATCTTGCATAACAGTAATATTGTTACCAGGAAACTGACAGTACAATCCAGAGAACTTACTCAAATTTCACCATTTATATATACACTTAAGTGTGTGTGCGTGTATGTAGTTGTATACAATTTTATCACATGTGTTTCTTTTTGTAACCATCACCCCAATCTTAGCTGCACTATAAGATTGGTAAAGTAGCACATAAAAAATTTATCAACTTCACTACTAGAAAAAGATAGATTAAAATCACAATAAGATGTCACTATGCACCTATCTAAATAACTAAAACCAGAAAGACTGATCATATAGAGAATGCAAAACAACTAGGAATCTTATGTACTACTGGTGTTGATGTAAATGATACAATCACTTTAGAAAATGTGTGGCAGTTTTTGAAAAATTAAATACATACCTTGTGTGCAATGTAGCTATCCCATGTCTAGATATTTACTCAAGATAAGTGAAAAGAGTTTGTCTCTACATAAATTTGTACACTAACATTCACAGCAGTTTTATTTACAATGGGAAAAACTGAAAACCACTCAAAAGTTCAACAATAAGAGAAGAGACAAGTTGTGTCATATCTACACAATAGAATATCACTTAATGAAATTAAATGAAGTATGGATACATGCAATAATATGAATGAATCTCAAAATGATTATACTGAATATAAGAAACCTGAGAGAAAAGAATATAATGTATCTTTCCATATATAAAATTCTAGAAATGCAAATTAAACTTATCCGTAGTGTTAGAAAACAGATCAGTGGGTGCCTTGCATTGGAGAGACTGGAGAAGTAGAGAGTAAGATATGAGATTGGGGGAGGACATCTTTAGTGGTGATAGGTATGTTTGTTATTACATTATTTTGATGATTTAATGGGTCTATATGTATGTCAAAACACCAATTATACTTTAAATATGTACAGTTTACTACACCACAAATATACCTCAGTGAAGCTGTAAGATCAAAACAAACAAAATATAAAGATTTTTCATTAGATCAAAGATTCACTGGGAGGCTGGAGCCCTGGATCTTGGCAACAAGAAAGAACCAAAGAAGTATGGCAACTAAAACTACAAGCAAGACCATGTAGTTAGAGCAATTTCATTATGAAACTTCATGTAAACCACAACCATTGACCCCTCACTGCCACGCTGCAGAACCCCCAAGCTCCACAGCCATTGGGAATGATCTCTAATTGTTTTCGTACCACCACCTAGCTGAGGTCTCCCATTGTCATGGTTTGACCATACTCCCTAGCCTTTGGAGAACTATCTACCACCTTCAGATATCTGCCACCTTTGCTTCTGTAACAGGAGCTGTGACCCTGCCTTTCACCAGAAACCATACCAAGGGGGCATCCTTCAACACACAGGAAGCATTCACATTCTGAGCAGCCGAGAAAAGACAAAAAAACCACAGGTGACTCTCTAGGCATTCACAGCTCAGTTTCTGTTGACATAAGGAGCTCTTGGATCCGAGGTCTTTCTGATTTATTTCTGTCCAGTTTTCTGGACACACAGTCCTGACTCTCTAGTTAGTTAGGGACATAGCTGAACTACACAATTCTAATCTCTCTTTTATTTACATACTTTGAATTTTCATTTGCAAGGTTTGCTCCTTCTGTTCTCTGGGATGTATAGCAGACATTTCATCCTAGAGGATGTAGATATAAACTTTTTTTTTCCCTTTCTCTAAGGTCCTTTTTCTAATCTTCCCTGTTTTTAGAAGCTGCCAGATCACGTTTCTTATCTCCCAGTACTTCACTCTGCTAGGCCACCTCTCCCCCTTGTGGTGGTTCCTTTAATCCTCCTAACACCTAAAAGCCTATGCTTCAGATTAGTAGTATTCAAAATTTTGACTATTATTTATAATAGGAAGTATATTTTATGTCCCAACACTTTCACACACGTATATATACACACACATATGTACACACACACACACACATAACTAAAATAAAAATTTCACAAAAAAGTATTAGTTGTCTTCATACAATATACTATGGACTTTTCCGTATTCTCTCATTTAAGAAAGTGTATTAGTTATTCTCTGCTAAATTGACTTAATGAGTTCAAATCACAGGAAGATGTGACCCATGCTTTGAAAAAACAGTGCTTTAGGCTACTATTAAAACTGAATTAAACTTATGATCCATCAATAGGTATTTCTCCCAAATAGAAATACACAAACAGGCGCACAGAAACCTGTGACCAAATGCCTAATGAGCTGCAAGTCCTATTACTTTCTTTTATTTCATACATTTGCACACAAAGACTTGGAAAAGTCCTTTAGTAAAGAACACTACTTAACTTTTATAACTTTGGGTTTCCTAAGGAGTATTTCCAAAATATATACATACAACAAAATTTTTTTAAAAAATCTATGAGTAGCTCATGAAATGAATATTCCAAGGAATGATATTTTGGAGAATTCTGTTTTAGACATGAGGAAGAAATCTATAAAGAAATCCAAATATTAAATATACATATAAATTCCAGAGATCTGCATAGTTGATGTGCTATTGTTCCCTCAAAGGTGCACTTGAAAAACTACTTAGGAAGAACAGACAAATGTGATTTGGTGATAGGAGGTTTGGAAATGGAAAGGGAAGAATTCTGTTAAAACTAAAAGGATGAATCAACAAGTTACATTCAGAGATTTTAAGAAATAGGGTATTTCAGTTCACCTAACTCTTATACAGATGTTCTTTGTAGTAGGTATTGCTATCAAATTGTTTTGTCTTCACTCTAGATGGAGAGTAAAGTCAATGGCAGAAACACCACCAGAGGCCCAGGAGCCTGTGGTGATGTGCTGATCCAACTGGGGAGAATATTTTGTCCAGTTCATTGTCTTACAGTGAGTGACAGAAATCCATATCGTGGTAAATTAAATACACAGTTCTCAAAACAGACAAGAATTGGGTAAAGACAATGAGAGTATTTAGTTCTATAGCCAGCTGACAACTCTTAAAAGTCTGGAGGATAGACCAAGAGCAGAAGTAGGTATGGTATCTGGGATGACCTGTTAGTACCCAAGGAAGGAGATTAGGTCAGAAAGCAAGCCAAGATCAAAAGAAAAAAATGAGATAATTAAGTCTTATTTGCTATGGCAAATTTCTCTGGTGGTGCCTTCCTGCTCCCCTTATCTAAGAACTGGGTCTCATCCACATGTCCTACTTAAGAGGTGAGGGTGGCTCCCATAGTAATACCATGTGACTCAAATTCTTTGGCTCAGTTGACTGGATTGAGGTGAACACACAGTCTTAGCTAGAATAATCAGATATTCTCCTGAAAACAAATTTGTTTAGTTACAATGTAGTTAAGGTTTTGAATCCTTGGAGTAAAAAGTTTGTTAGAATTCTCCTGAGTTGTTGTGTTCCCTTGAGTTATTCCAAGGTCAGGGAAATTGATTGGCTACCAAACCCAGAGAAATAAAAAGAAAAGAGGAAGAAGAAATTAACCTTACTTCCTGATTTTGTTCTTCCTGTTCCTAGACCTTCAGCTAGCCCTCACCTGGGTGCATGGAAATAAATCCACATCCTTCCAAAATCACCCCTTTTTGCTTGAGTAAGTTAGAATGCAAGTCAACAGCTTATATCCAAATAGTCCAAATTGAGCCAGCCTAAAAGAAGCCTGTGTCTATCTCAGACAAGGCACTTACAAGCTGTCAGAAACCCAGCTGGACTCTAGAAGACGTTATGGGAAATTCAGATATGGGATATAGCACAATGTTTTTCACATCAATGTGAGGCATCAGGGACTTATACACACATTGGAACACCTCCACCTTCTTCCTTTAAGATTGAGTGGGACTACAGGGCCAGATGGCCTCCCAGCAGAATTCTATCAAACATTTAAATAAGATTTAATATCTATTCTTCTGAAGCTGTTCCAAAAAATAGAAATGGAAGGAAAACTTCCAAACTCATTCTATGAGCCAGAATTACCTTGATCCCAAACCAGATAAAGATCCCATCAAAAACGAGAATTACAGACCAATATCCCTAATGAACATGGATGCAAAAATTCTCACCAAGATACTAGCCAACAGGTTCCAACAGTACATTAAAAAGATTATTCACAACGACCAAGTGGGATTTATTCCTTGGCTGCAAAGGGGGGTTCAACATCCACAATCAATGTGATACACTACATTAATAAAAGAAAAGACAAGAACCATATGATCCTATCAATAAATGCAGAAAAAGCATTTGACAAAATTCAGTATCCTCTCTTGGTAAAAACTCACCACAGTGTAGGGATAGAAGGAACACACCTTAATATCATAAAAACTATATATGAAAACCCACAGCAAATATCATTCTCAATAGGGAAAAACTGTGAGCTATTTCCCTAAGGTCAGCAACATGACAAGGCTATCCACTGTCTCACCACTGTTGTTCAACATAGTATGGAAGTCCTAGATTCAGCAATCAGACAACAAAAAGAAATAAAATGCATCCAAATCAGCAAAGAAGTTAAACTTTTACTCTTCACAGAGGAGATGATACTCTATACAAAAAACCTGAAAGATCCCACCAAAAAATTGCTAAAACTGATACAGGAATTCATCAAAGTCACAGGATAAAAAAAAAAAAAATCAATGCACAGAAGTCCATTGCATTTCTATAAGTGAAAACTATAAAACACTTATGAAAGGAATTGAAGAGGATAAAG
This sequence comes from Vulpes lagopus, assembly GCF_018345385.1. Classification (NCBI taxonomy): domain Eukaryota; kingdom Metazoa; phylum Chordata; class Mammalia; order Carnivora; family Canidae; genus Vulpes; species Vulpes lagopus. Next base: position 89,124,526 of record NC_054828.1, on the reverse strand, counting down.
AGATGGAAAAACATTCCATGCTTATGGATTGGAAAAACAAAAATTGTTAAAATGTCTATGCTACCCAAAGCAACCTACACATTAAATGTAATCCCTATCAAAATACCTTTAGCATTTTTCACAGAGCTGAAACAAACAACCCTAAAATTTGTATGGAACCACAAAAGACCCTAAATAGCCAAAGTAATGTTGAAAAAGAAAACCAAAGCTGGTGACATCACAACTCCAGACTTCAAGTTTTATTACAAAGCTATAATCATCAAGGCAGCATGGTACTTGCACAAAAAGTGACACATAGATCAATGGAACAGAATAGAAAACCCAGAAATAGACCCTAAACTCTATGGTCAACTATTCTTTGACAAAGCAGGAAAAAATAGCCAATGGAAAAAAGTCTCTTCAATAAATGATGTTGGGAAAATTAGATAGCCACACGGAGAAGACTGAAACGAGAGCACTTCCTTATATCATATACAACAATAAGTCCGAAATGCATGAAAGACCCAAATGTGAGACAGGAATCCATCAAAATCCTAGGGGAGAACACAAGCTTGCACAGGTTGCTACCTCTTTGACCTTGGCCATATCAACTTCTTACAAGACATGTCTATGAAGGCAAGGGAAACAAAAGCAAAAAAACAAAACAAAACAAAACAAAAAACAAACCAAAACCTAACTATTGGAACTTCATCAGGATAAAAAGCTTTGGCACAGCAAAGGAAACAATCAATAAAACTAAAATACAACTTACTGAATGGGAAAAAATATTCACAAATGACATATCACATAAAGGGCTAGTATCCAAAATCGATAAAGAACTTATGAAATTCAACACCCAAAAACCAAAATACCCTGTCAAGAAAAGGGGAGAAGATATCAACAGATATTTCTCCAAAGAAGACATACAGATGGCTAAAAGACACATGAAAAAATCCTCAACATCACTTGACAATAGGCAAAATACAGATCAAAACTGCAAAGAGATACCACCTCACAGCAGTCAGAATGGTTAAAATTAAGAAGTCAGGAAATAACAGACGTTGGCAAGGATATGGAGAAAGGTGAAGCATCTTATACTATTGGTGGGAATGCAAATTGGTGCAGCTACTCTGGAAAAGAGTATGGAGGTTTCTCAGAAAGTTAAAAATAGAACTACCCTACAACCCAGCAATAGCAGTACTAGATATTTATCCAAAATATACAAAAATGGTAATTTGAATGGATTCATGCACCCCAAAGTTTATAAAAGTATTATCAACAATAGCCAAAATATGGAAAGAGTCCAGATGTCCATCAACAGAGGGAGGAATGGATAAAGGAGATGTGAGATATATGTATATATCTCACACACACACAATGGAATACTACTCAACCATCAAAAAGAATGAAATCTTGCCAGTTGCAATGAAATGGATGGAGAGGATATTATGCCAAGCACAATAAGTCAACGGGATAAAGACACATACCATTATTTTACTCATATGGAATTTAAGAAACAAAATAGATGAATATAGGGGAAGGGAGGGAAAAATAAAATAAGATGAAATCAGAGAGGGAGACAAACCATAAGAGACTCTAACTATAGGAAGTAAATTGAGGATTGCTGGAGGTGAGGTGGGAGGGGAATGGGGTAATTGCATGATGGGCATAAGGAGGGCACTTGATGTAATGAGCACTGGGTTTTATATGCAACTGATGAATCACTATACCTACCTCTGAAACTGATAACCCACTATATGTTAATTAATTGATTTTAAATTAAAAAATTAAGGGGAATTGGTTTTCAGTGAGAGAAAAATAATATTTATTACTGCTTATTATTATTATTGCTAGGAGATAGGAACATTTTTATCAACTCTGTCAGGACTGGCATTAAATTATGGAGGGTTCAGTAGGACAGAATAGATATAGAGGGAGAAGAGATAAAAACTGTCTGCCTACCTCTGTTCTAGACTTTTAGATAGAAGAGTTTATAAGGGTTCACCAGAGGAAGTAAATTCATAATGGTTCAGGATACAAACTGACTATGAATAAAGATCATTAATTTAGCAAAATATCCTCTATGATCAGTATCTCAGGAATTTAAGCATAGCTCTATGTGTAGTAGACAATATTGACTGCCTTGACAAATGCTATTATTTTTAAATTCTGCTAAAAAGAAAAGAAAAACCCTGATTTTGTATTGAAAGCAATTAAGTCCATCTCCAGGATATGAATCTCAAATGGTCAAAGGAAATGTGGCAATTTCAAACACTGTTCTGGTGGTTGGTTTAAGAATAGAACTTGTAATTCCTATTTAAGGAAATTCTCTTTTAAGGAGGAGAGTGACAACTTCCAATGTTCTAGCCCTGTAATCAGAACCCAGGTAATTCACTTTCTACCATATCTTATAAAAGTCACAGTCCATGTAATATTATAAATTAAAGAAAAAAATTGATAATTCATAGCAAATGATTCAGAAATGCTGTTCAAAAAACAGCAGGCACCAAGGCTGTTTCCTCCACAAACAAGAGGAATGTGCAAAAAAGAGTGTGTGGAAGAGCAATCAATGTCTTTTTCTGTATACAACACAAATGTAAATGAACAGGGACTACATACTGATCACAAACACACTAGTAGGGATATACATTTAAGCAATTTGCTGGCAGAATAGATAACATACGACAGCGGCAAGACTCAGAATTCCTCCCACACCTGGTTCTTCTTCAGAGTCTTGTGATGAGATAGAGGACAAAAGCATACCAAATGGAGTAAACCATTTATTTTATTTATTGTTACACGTTAAGATCTAAGGCCATTTAATACACACACGCACACAAAAAAATGGAGAAGTGAAATGAGCAGGGAGGAAGAAAGGTCATAACGAAGTGGTCAGGTGTGAGATTATTCCCTTCCAGGCTGGGTCTTCGTGCTTAGTCCCATGTCCATGATGAGCTGCATGTAAAACTCAGGTTCCTGAGGTCTCCCCAGACCTAGTCCTTGAACTTGCAGATATAGGGTAGCTTCATAGCACAGTTATAATCTTTCCATTTCAGATATCCTAGAGAGACAGAGGAGCTCAGGTAAATGTGGCTGGTACAGCTCATGAACCTAAGAGAGAGGCATCCCAGTTTCTGGCCTAGGATTCAAAGCCTCCTTCTCACCCTCACCAGTGTCCTACTCCAGAGAAACGAGATTCAAAAAAGGAGAGATGAGAGGGGATGGTGGAGACAAATCAACACTACATTTTCTAGCTCAGGGGGATTCTCTGAGGGTCATGCTGAGAAATGGGGAAATAGAGGATAAAAAAGGCTGGGCAGAAAGTAGCTTCTCTGTTACTTACCTGTGCTTCTTGACAGGCTCCCACAATAGCCAGGATTTGCGATGGTGGAGGGGTCTCTCTCCCAGGCAAAGTAATTCAGAATATCAGCACTACTCCACTCCCAACCATCTGCATTGGGCTCATAGCCCTGTAGAGGATGGAGGGTGGTGAGGTTGAAAGGCCATTAGAGTTCTCCTTGCATGAACCCCTCCCGAACATCACCAAATTTTCTCTGCTCATCCAGATGCTGCCCTGGAGCCAGAGCTCTCCTCTGGAAAGGAAACTCTTCCTAATTCCTTGCTTTAATTGGCAGATTCCAAAACCAGTAATCACAAAGACCAACAGAACCATTCAGAGTAACACGTTACCGACTGAACAGCAATCAGTGGTACATTTGTGATTACCCTCTGAACCTCAGACAATGTCTGATCTACAGAGCAAAAATGGATCCTATGTTCATTTAGGATTCCCTCAGCACAGTAAGTGCCGACTCTGTGAAGCTCAGAGAACTGAATTCCAAGGCCTCACAGGGAAATTGTGCAAAAGCATGACAGGAGGCAGATTCACTTCAGCTGGAGACAAGGGACTTCCACAGAACTCAGCTGTTCAGCTGGCTGCAAGACCTTTCCCTTCTCCCTAATGTCCTCCTAGATCTCTGAGCTCCAGGGCTCTCTAGGGCATTTACTGGGCAGGCACTGGGGACAGGGAGCGGGGCTGGGGGGCAATAGCAGTTTGAGGGGTTATGAAGAGAAATGAGTGCATACCTCTGTGGGGTCATGGAGCCCCATCCAGACATATGAGTAGGTGTTCACACTGTTCTTGACCAGGGAGGCCACAAAGGATGCCTCACTCCCACTGAGCACAGACACAAGGTGTCCCGAGGGCCTCTTCTGGCAGGCCATCTGGGTGGGGAAAGGAGAGACTCAGGGGGAGCCTGAGACATAACTCGGGAGAGGGCAGGGCAGAGGTAGGAGAGAAGGGGTATATATGCAAGAGATGAGGGTGCTCAATCTCGCCCCTTCTGGAGAAACTCTGGAGAATGGAACCCACCCCCTCAGGTCTCTAATGTACTTTCCCCTTAAAACCCCTAACTGAAAATCCAAGTACTCACATCAGCATCCATCCAGGATTTGGGGGTCATAAACAAGGCATAGCAGTGGGAGGCATAGGCCTTGGAGCCTTTGGGACAGGTGATCCGTGGGGCAGGCACGTCCTTCTGGGAGTCTTCACCTATGGTGGAAGGGAGTCAAAGAGAAGGAAAAAGTGAGGAGGAGAGTGGGCATCAGGGTAGGGAGGTGATCTAGGGGAATATCTATGAGGCCGGTGCGTGGGGAAGTGATGTCAAAGCCCTGACTGTCTCTCACCATTGCTGACCTACACTTTCAGGATTTCTGGGTCTTGAACCAACTGCACTAAGTGAGGAAACTTCTCTCCTCTTTTCCTCCTTCGCCTTCAAAGCCCAACCCTTCCACACACTAGGCTGACCATTCTTGTACTGGATCCTCATTTTCCTTCCCTATATCTCATTATTGACCCTTCATGCTTTTCCTCTTTCACCTTCCAACATAAATTAGACTGCAGTGACAAAATGTAAATGACCTCCTTGTGGTGCTAGTGGGTCCCTGTGACGCCTGTCACCCCTGGGTACTCTGAAGGAAGGAGTGATGATGGGCAAGTTATAGGCAGCTTCATTGTGTGGGGAGATATGTCACCATTACCACAGGAGCCTTTTCTCTTCCTCTTGGCCCTGAGCATTCACAAGGACCCAGTGCTAGAGACAGGGCAAGCTCACCTCGGACCTGAGACAGGACCATCAGGCAGGAGAGCAGCATCCAGGACATGCTGGGGAGGGTCATGGGAGGCAGCATCATGTCTGTGATCCTAGGAAGCAATCAGAGATCACTAAGGAAAGAGTAATTAGAAGAGGGCAATTAGGGAAGGCAACTCCTCTTCCTTGTCTTTGTTTAGTCCCCTAGGAACAAATTGATCTCAGTGACATCTATCCCCTTGTATAGCTCTGGAAAGAATCAGATCAGTACACCCTCCTACCCCATGAGACCTGCCAAGCCAGCCTGTTCTGTGTCTCTGTCTGTGGCAGGGATCCTTGTACCTTCCCCCAAATATGTACAGTATAACTCCTGCCATGGGTCCCATCTTCTCTCAGCTTCCACTCACCTATCTTGCAGAGATCTGCAATGGTCTGTCAGTCAGGCTGGGCTTTTATAAGAAAAACTGAAGGGCAGGCACTAAAATCAATAACAGGAATGTGGAGGGGTCAGGGGTCAAGGGAAGGGCTTGGCATTGGTTCAAGGAAGTTGCTACCATAAGGAGGAGTCTCTTCCCAGCAAAGGCTGGGAATTGCCACAGATTTTGCCTCTTTCCCGTTAGCAGTTCAGCCCTTTTCCCAGGAATAGATGAAATTTGTTCTTTCCCCACCTTTTGCTAGATATTGTATTCTTAAAAACTTAAGGCAAAGAAAGCAGGTCTAAGCCAGAAATCTATGTACATAATCAAAAAAATATATAGTGGATTTGGATAGGTAAGGAAAATATCAAATGTGCATTTTCAAAAAGATTTTATTTATTTATTCATGAGAGAGGCAGAGAGAGAGAAGCAGGCTCCATGCAGGGAGCCTGACATGGGACTCGATCCCGGGTCTCCAGGATCATACCGTGGGCCGAAGCCCAGCGCCAAACCCCTGAGCCACCCAGCTGTCCCCAAAAGTGCATTTTTGAACCATCTCTTAAGAACTTATCCCTGTAACCACATATATGAATTTCTTTAAACTTTGTTTTGCATGAGTAAATTAAAAAAGATAATAAGTAAAAATCGGTGGGCACAGAAATTTAAAGTACTGGTGAATGCAAAGTATTATTTGAAGAAAAACAATTAAAATGAATAGCAGGAACAATGATGCAGAATTGCTGCTGAATACTGTGGCAAAGTGTGAAGGAAGCATGTAGTGATAGTGTAAGTCAAAAGGCAAGCCAGAGGAACAGGGTTAAGATGGTGGAGTAGTAGGGGACCCTATGTTGCCTTGTTCCTGGAATACAGCTAGATAAATATGAAATCATTCTGAACACCCAGGAAATCAATCTGACGACTGACAGAACACACTGCACAACTAGAGGGAGGAAAGAGGTCACATTATGGAAGGTAGGAGGTTTGGAGCCAGGTTTCTGGGGAGAAAAGAGTCACTGGTGTTGTAGAGGTGAGGGAGCCCTGAGCAGGGAGAGAGGAGAGAGAGAGCAGGGCGCAAGGCATTGCACAAGAAAAACACTTCTCCAAAAACACAGGGAAAATGAGAGCAGCTGATAATTGCAAGTTTTTATAAGCAAAGTCTGAAGTTTTAGAAGTCTGCACCATTGCTGAGTGAGCCTGCTGGGTGTAGAGGTGCTCCTGTTGAGAAGGAGGGCAAAGGCCTAGGAGTGGACAGCATAGTTTGAGGATCCCCTGGGTTGCACTGGAAGAGACCATTCCCCTTCATGGAGTGCATTTGAGAGATGGCATCGCCTATCCAGGGACAAGAGAGTTGATGGGCATCACTAAGCTGCCCATTCGTTAGCATATGAGCAGAGACATCCAAGCCCCTGTGTGTTTGTCCAGCTGCCCTCCTTGGACAATCCGGCCCCAGACACAGAGTGTGGAGACTCTCCTCCAGAGGACCAGTGAGGGCCATGCCCTGCCACATTCCTAAAATTTGAAATTTGAAACCCAGCCAGTGTGCTACTGGGTGGGCAGATGGCTCAGCCACAGACAGAGTGAAGTCAGGGATCAGAAGGAAGCCTGGAAAAAATAAGGGGAGATTATTCTCTCTTCTGTGAGGGCTTCCTTAACAGCAGTGGGTGTGAACTCCCCTCTCTATCGGGAGGAGAGAGCTGGCTAACGCCGTTTTTACCTGACCTGTCAGTACTGACAGACTTCAGTGAGCAGCACAAGACCCATGGTAGAGATTTGGGTCACTTACAACAAGCTCCACTCCCCTGTACTCTGCAGGTGCTTCTGAGTTAGAGCAAGTGTGCCTGAGAGAGCAGCAGCAGGCCTCTACCCCAGAAGACCAGCACAAATCCCTTCCATGCACCAAGTCTACTGACCATAGAGTGCTGCAAAGCTTCAGCTCTATGGGAAATAGAATCTAGCCTCTTCTAACAAGCTGACAAAAACACACACCAAAACTGCATAATTAAAATTTGCCACACAGTGGACAAGATCCAAACACTGCAGCAAGGAGAACTTGGCAGAGTACTGACCTGAGGGAAAGAGCAACCAAAACACAACAGCAGAATGCACCCAACACATAGCAGAAACATTTCCTGAAGCATCAGGCCCTGGACTGATATATAATATAGCCGTTAATGTAGCTGTTACTCTCAGAAGAAGGAAACACAACAGGCTTTCTAACACAGAGAAGACAAAACCTAGACAAAATGCCAAGACAGAGGAACTCACTCCCTAGAAAAAGAACTAGAGGAGATCATGGCCAGGGATCTAATCAAGGCAGACATCAGTGATATGCATGAACCGGAATTTAAACAATAATCATAAGGATATTAGTTGAAAAAAGCAGAGAAGACACCAGGGAGTCCCTTACCACAAAGATAAAAGACCCCAAAACTAGTAAGGCTGAAACAAAAAATACTGTAACTAAGATGTGAAACTGACTGAATGCAGTGACAATCAGGACAGACAAATCAGAGAAATTAATGAGTGATACAGAAGATAAAATTATGGAAAACATTGAAGCCGCAAAGAGGGCAAGAAAAATATTTGATCACAAAAGTAGACTTAGAGAAATCAATGACTCTGTAAAACATAGTAACATTCATATCATAGAAATATAATAACATTTGTATCAGCCCAGAAAAGCATAATACCATTCCTATTGTCCCAGAAGAGAAGGAAAAGGGAGCAAGGCTTTTTTGAGCAAATTATAGCTGAAAACGTCCTTAATCTGGGGAAAGAAACAGACATTGAAATCCAAGAGACACAGAGAACTTGCATCAATTTAAAAAACTGGCCATTGCCAAGGCATTAAGGTCAAATTCACAAAATACACAGACAAGGAAAGAATCCTGAAAGCAGCAAGGGAAAAAAAAAGTCCTTTACCTAAAAGGGAAGGCAAATCTGGTTTGCAACAGATCTGTTCACAGACTTGTAGGCAAGAGGAGAGGGTTGAATATATTATTCAACATGCAGAATGGCCAAAATATGCAGCCAAGAATACTCTATCCAGCAAGGCTATAATTCAGCACAGAAGGAGAGATAAAGAGTATCCCAAACAAACAAAAACTAAAGGAGTTCCTGGCTACTAAGCCAGCCATGCAAGAACTCTTTGAGTGAGAAAGAAAGAAGAAAAGCAACAAAAACTAGAACAGAACAGAGAACATCTCCAGAAACCCAAAATTTACCGGTAACACAATAATGCTAAATCTATTAATAATAACTCTGAATGTAAATGAACTAAATGGTCTCTAATCAAAACAAAGGATAGCAGAATGGATAAAAAAAAACCCCACCTACTTATATACCTATTTATATTCTGCCTACAGGAGACTGATTTTTAGATCAAAAAATATCTGCAGATTGAAAGTGAGGGGTTGGAGAATCATCCAACATGCTATTGGATGTCAAAAGGAAGCTGGAGTAAACAAAAAACTATATAAGAGATGAAGAAGGATACTATATCATAATAAAGGGGTCTATCCAACAAGAAGATCAAACAATTGCAAATATTTGTGCCTCCAACTTGGGCACCCAAATCTATTAATCAATTAATAACATAAGTATCCAAAAGGTAGAAAAATAGTAATTTGAAGGGGCATGTGCATTCCAATTCTTTTCTTAAGATTTTATTTATTCATTCATGAGAGACACACAGAGACATAGGCAGAGGGAGAAGTAGACTCCCCACAAGGAGCCCGATGTGAGATTGATCCCGAATCCTGGCATCAGGACCTGAGCTGAAGGCAGACACTCAACTGCTGAGCCATCCAGGCGTCCCTCTTTTTTTTTTTTTTTAAATATTTTACTTATTTATTTGACATACACAGAGAGAGAATACAAGCAAGAGGAACAGTAAGCAGAGAGAGAGGGAGAAGCAGGCTCCCTTTATAGCAGGAAGTCTGATGCAGGATTCAATCCCAGGACCCTGGGATCATGACCTGAGCCGAAGGCAGATACTTAACGGACTGAGCCACCCAAGTGCCCTGACCCAATGTTTATAGCAGCATTATCAACAGTAACCAAAATATGGAAAGATCCCAGATGTCCATGTCCATCAACAGATGAGTGGATAAAGATGATGTGGTATGTGTATATATGTACACACACACACACACACATACACACACATACACATACACCCATGGAATATTACTCAGCCATCAAAAAAGAATGAAATCTTGCCATTTGCTCTGATGTAGATGAAACTAGAGGGTATTATGCTAAGCAAAATAAACCAGTCAGAGAAAGACAAACATCATATGATTTCACTTATGTGTGGAATTTAAGAAAAAATAACAGATGAACATAGGGGAAGGGAGGGAAATAAATTAGATAAAAAATGGGGAGGGAAGCAAGCCGTAAGAGACTCTTAACTATAGGGAACAAACTGGGGGTTGCTTGAGGGGAAATGGTGTAATTGCGTGATGAGCATTAAGGAGGGCACCTGATGTAAGAGCACAGAATATTATATGCAACTGATGAATCATTAAATTTTTTCCTTGGAGTTAATAATACCCTATAAGTGAAATTTGAATTTGAATAAAAATTAAAGTGGAGAAAATATATATAATCACCTTCCAAATTGATGAAAAAGAAAGTTTGATTTTCCCAAATTCTGGTGAGAATTTGAAGCAATGAGTTCTCTGTATTTTTGCTGGTATTAGTGTAAATTGATACAATCTCTTGGAAAAACTGTCATTATCTTATTCTCTGATACAATCAGTTATCCCACTCCTAGGAATATACAGCTTGCATATGTATGCAAAGTGGCACATACAGGAATGTTCATAGCATCCTTATTTAAGATGGCAAAGAACTAAAAACAAGTCAAATGTCCATTAACAGAGAAGTGGATAAATATTTTGTAGTTTGAATAAGGATAATAATACCTTACAGCAGTGGAAATGAAGGAATCACAGTTAAAAGTATCAGTATGGTTAATCTCAAAGATATAATGTTTAGAGAAAAGATCAAAATAAAGAAGATTATATAATGTGGGCAATTTCATTGTTTAAAAGATCAAAAACAAAATAAGTGAACAATATATCATTTAGATATATGTATATATGTATAATAAAAATATCTTAAAGGAGAGGAATGATAAGTTTCAGAATTCCAAATTGTTCCATCTGAATGAAGGGAGAAGAAAATTATTGGAATATGGACAAAGGATGATTCAAATATATTAGTAGTTGTATATTTTTAAATTAGTAGTTATACATATGTATATGTATTTTAAATGTACTTGAGCTTTTAAAATATTCTTTTAATCACATAAGTGTTATACACATTGTCTTCTGTCTATGAAAATTTCTTCTATATACCATTTCTATAGGATACAAGAAATTGAAGAAAAATTAATTTCCATTGAATTATGTAATGTAGGAAGAATAGAAATAATTCCAAATGGTCTTTTTTTTTTTTTTCCAAATGGTCTTTAAATTATTGGAGTTAGGGATGCCTCAGTGGCTCAGCGGTTGAGCGTCTGCCTTTGGCTGAGGGCATGATCCTGGATTCCCGGGATCGAGTCCCACATCAGGCTCCTTGCATGGAGCCTGCTTCTCCCTCTGCCTATGTCTCTGCCTCTCTCTGTGTGTCTCTCATGAATAAATAAGTAAAATCTTTTTAAAAATAAATTATTGGAGTTAGCTCACAGAAATGAACCTAAAACAACTGCTGAACTTCAGATAAATGTTCATTAAGATATTGGCCAGGCTACCTTCATCTGAAGGCTTCACCAAGGTTGAAATATCCACTTCCAATATGGCTCACTATCATGCTACATTTGTGTTGGCCACTGGCAGGAGGGTTCAGTTCCTCACCACATGGGTCTTTCCATAGGGCTTTTAGAGTATCCTTACAACATGGTAATTGGCTTCCTCCAGCATGAGTGACCCAAGGAAGAGCAAACCAAAAGCTTCAATTTCATTAAAACAGCTTCAGACACTGCACATGGTCATTTATGCAATATTATATTGGATCTAAGGGTCACCTCTTTCTAAAAAGGTATGGAATTACACAAGACTCTGAATGCTTGGAAGCAGGGATCAGCAGTGCTACCTTAATAGCCTATTACCAGAATTGAAATCTGATACTTTATCAATCATAGGCTGAAAGTCATGTGTAAGGGGTCTTTTTCCCCTAGGAGAATCTTCTCAACCTGTGTAACACCTGCAATTTGTACATGAAAAGGAGGAATTTCACTCAATTCCATCCAGCAGCCCTCAAACTCCAACTAAACTTGAATGTGTGATGAGACCAGGTGATAGAGTGTTTTGTCTCCTACTGTCAAAAGATTCTGATCCCGAGGGCCCTACCTAGTCAACATGTTCAGCTATAAACTGAATTTATCATCATTTTCTTGTTTAAAATATTTACGTTATTTCTTCTTCATCTGCTCTGGTGATTATCTCCTGCTTCATATCACCATCCCAAAGTTAGTGGCTTAAAGTACAACTTCTTTTTTCCTGATTCTGTGACTGGATTTACTTATGCAGCTCTCCCTTGGACTTTCACATGTACATAATGACTGGAGCTAAGGTCATATGAAGGATCATATGGACTAGATTTCAAATGTGATCACACACATAGGTGTAGTCAGATGTTGACAGCTGAGATCTGAGTTGGGGCTATTAACTAGAGTGTCAACACGAGATCTTTCTATGTGGCTTGGACTTCTTACAGCATGGAGGTGTCAAGATAGTAGGACTTCTTCTATTGTTGGTTAGCACTCCCAGAGGGCAAAGCAGAAGCTGCTAAGCCTCTCAGACTAGGTTGAGCAATGGCATTATGCTATTTCTACCATAATCAATTGGTCAAGGATGAATTTGTATTCCTCAGAACCTAGAACATCAAACATTCAGTAATGTTTAATGAATAAGTCAATATATTAATTCATAACGATTGTGATACTTATAAGAACTGCATTTAATTTCATAATGCCTTACAGGTTTAGAAGACTCTATTTTATTTCTTCCATTCACATATTTTGAGGGATGCCTGGGTGGCTCAGTGGTTGAGCGTATGCCTTCAGATTAAGGCATGATCCCGGGGTCCTGGGATCGAGTCCTGAATTGGGTTCCCTGTGAGGATCCTGCTTCTCCCTCTGTCTTTGTCTCTGCCTCTCTTTGTGTCTCTCATGAATAAATAAATACAATCTTTAAAAACAAAACAAGAAACCATGGTATTTTGAGTAAATATCTTTATCTTCTTCTTCTTAGATCTGTGTTTCTCAATTTTCCAATGAAGATGTTAGACAGAGAGGTCCCTTAGGGACATTCTGCAATTCTCCTACTGTTGGCTGGAATATTATGAGAGTGGATCAAGAGATCCTCTGGAAAATAGAGTTATTGCTGCCATCTTAAAATCTCAGATAATCCTTGTGAAGGCCATATGGGAAGGCCATATTCCTATCTTATTCCATCAGAGGGATCATTTGTGTGAAAGGTTTGTGAAAAATATACAGGCATGAAAACAGTCTAGAAATGGAGCCATTACAGAAAATTTTCATTCTATTGTTTCATTTTGGTTCTTAGAAACAACTTATTTCCAAAATGAAAACATACGCCCACTGAACTGTCCTTGCATATTTGCATTAATAGAATATATTTAAAGGATGATCACATAGTATTTTAAATTAAATAATTTTATTCAAATTATAATAATATGTTAAGTTCTGTGAGCTCAAAATCTTTTAGAAGAAAGAACACTTTGCTTAAAGTACTTAACACTGCTGCTGGCATACATTGGAAAAATTACTATGGGAGAATCTGATCACTTAGAAGGACACGTTGTTCCACAAAATCTTTCAAAAATTAGTAAAACTTGATGGTGCTTATTCTAATTCCTCCTTGTTCTGGGCATAATTTGAGTCCAGTAATGAGAACAGTTCTGTACATTAGACACTGGGATCTGGGCTACAGCAAAGAGCAGAATAGGGACCACAGATCAATGAAGAAATATGTTTGATGGAGGAGAGTGTTCTGAGGTATATTTTTGAGGCCAGTTTGCTAAAATAAAAGAAACAAGAAAGATTAAAAACAGAAGGAAAACAGATCATCTGAAATTCCTTAATATATCTGATCTTATGGGTTAGCTGAGTTAAGAACTTGGAGTAAAGAAAACTTTTGTTCCTTGTGCCTCATATTTCAGGGTCTGAAACGAGAACACTAAGGAGGAAATGAATTTCATGGAAACTGCTACTCAAAGCACAGTGCATGACATCTAATGCTTTCCTTTTTTTTTTCACAGTTCCTCCCTCTTTTTTATGTTTCATAGGTCAATCTCAGTTGCTTAGGGGAGAATGAAAACATGAATAAGATTCCATTGTAATCAAAGGGAGTACCAAGAGTTAGGGCAGAAGAAATATGGAGACACCAACTGGAGGATTAGAGCTGGAGTTCTAGGCAAGGAAGGTAGACTAACCAGACACCCCAAACTAAGTCATAAGCAGAAAAGGAATGGCGTGTCTCAAAACTGTGATTGATCTAAGACAAGTTAGAATGTCAGAGAAAGAAACACTCCTAAGACAAATGCACGTGGGTAATGCTCTCAGGACATGGTGGGAAGTGCCCTTAGGCAGTACTTGGAATTAAATGACTCAGCTGGGGTAGGAAACCTGGGTATGTGAATAATGAGGGGAATAAGATTCCCTCAAGGGGTGGACATTATCTGAGTGAGTATGGATGCTTTAAGGTTGAGATGCTCTCTTTCTTACTCATAATGTTTCCCTGGGCCTCCAGATACTCATTCCCATGTATTTTCAGGCCAGATAGTGGGCTAGTAGAAGGGAAAATCAGAGGAGACATAGTGATTAAGGGTTTGGGCTCCCAGATAAGACAGGCCCATCTCATGGGGTGTGGGTGGGAATTAAAATAATACATGGATATCCTTAAGCATGGTGTCTAGTACACATAATCAGTGGCAGCTAACAATATTATCTTCAGTGTCTGGTAGTGCCATAATAGATGATCAGTAATTTTCAGTAGAATGGGTTAAACATGTAACTACGGTCTACAGATGGAGGTTTCAGAGAAGTGACTCTTCTGATCATTTCCATAGCTTATTTATTAGTTGCAAACATTCTGACCTATTTTTAAACTGTTAACAGCGTTCCCTTGAGGACATCAAGCGAGCAATGCTTGCCTTGCCTTCTGCATTCTCTATATACCCTTAAATGCAATGAAAAAACATTTATTTTTAAAAAGCATTCAGATGTTACTAATTTAGGAAAGCACTTTACTCATAAATTCAGTGTTATCAAAGAACTGCCAGACTAATTTGTGCAGGAACTCATCTAATTATAACTACCATTTATTCAGCATTAATTTTGTGCCTGGCATGGTGCTAAGAGCTCTACATAAATTATCATATATAATATCCAGATCATCATTGTGAAACAGCTATGCTTTCCCTTATTTTTTACATAAGAAAACAAAACTTAGAGAAGCTGAATAATTTGGTTATGGTTTCATGAAAGTAACAGAATAGGGATTAAAACCCAAACACCGAAGCTGTGGTTTTAATCGCTGTTACCCCCTTTTTCCAGAAGGAAAAGCCATTGTTTTCTATAGAAAAGAAATAGAGCATTGGCCTTTGCTGCAAAGCCATTAACTTCTGTACCGTGAGATAGGAAATATTTTTTCTAAGATGTTCAATTTACCATTGGGATGGACCTGACATTTAGAAGACCAGAAAATCAGACATGGAGGAGATTGAATACACCAGGGAAATTCTGTGACCACCAGCCATGTGTGATTACTTGCTAAGCTACATTAACCTAATGGACACTAAGAAAAATAATGTGTTCAGTGGAATTATCAAGATTGTCTTCACTCACTCTAAATACAAAGCTGCCAGTCCTTATTTCTAGAAAAGGACTGATATTTTTCCTGCTCATTCTGTAAATCATCCAATTGCTGAGAATTCCAACTTCCATTTATGTAGACAATTATCTAAATTGCCAATATCATCCATTTTTTCCTTTTATCCTCAAAACTACCCTATATGTTAGGTGGGGCAGGTATTAATTAACTCCACATTACAATGAAGAAATTCAGGAACAGGGAGGGAGCATGACTTAATCTATGTGACACAGCACATTAGTGACTAACTCAGGATGACAACAATTCCTACTCCTGAGTTCACTCTTCTTGACACTAGACCCTACTTTATTTTAATTAAAATTCTTCAGGCGTTCATCAGCAATGAGTTAAATTCTGAAAAAGATCTCATTAATTGCTCTCTGACATGATAGGTTTTTGAAAGGTTTCACCTTAGTTGATGGATTCATTAATTTTAGAGCATCTTATTTGCTTTCTGCTAATAGAATTTTTGGAAGGTGATTGGTTATAGTTACCTTTCCTAAGACTCATGTAGAGTTTAAATGTCATTCTATACAAAGATATTTACTGCATGGAATACTAGTTTAATTAATTTTTTATTGCAACTAGGAATTGCTCTAAGTCATTCCTGTCTGTAGTTGCACTCTGAGCTTTAATAATGTCACTGGGATTTATTGAGTAAGTATAAGTGCTCACATGTGTGAATTTAGGAGCACATGTATGCAACCATATGTTGAGAATGGTTGTTTTGCTTTGTGAAACACATGACATGTGTTTCAAGGCTTTTTTCAGGTGGTACTTTTTTCAACAATTGTTCCAGCTTTAGGTAATACAAGAGCTTGATTGCAGTACATTCTGGGAAATCCTTCTGGACTGAGAAGGTATGATAATCAAATGCCTACAGAGCACAGAGAAAACTCTTTAAGAGGACAGCCTTCTAATCCTAGGACAGTAAATCCAAGGGATGGGTACAAACAAGTCCATTAGATGCAGCTTTCTTCATTCAAAGTGATGGATTGAGGATAAATGTAAAGCCCTGAGAGTGGAAGTGGTTTTAAGCCTCCGGAATTTGTATTGAATTTGAAAGATCTGAGGCAATACAAGGAAATATTAGGGTCTTAGGGAAAGGTGTTGTCAGTCATAAAGAATAGATTTCTCAAAACTGAATTATTCACCCCTGCTGAAGTCAGGGCAAATCATGAAATGAAGGCTGAAACCCAAGAAAACTGAATAGGCTAAAGATATGAGTGATAGTAATTTGTCTCCAGGGCAACCGGAGGATTTTCTCTAAGTTCAGCAGCTTCTAAGCTGGAATCTGGAAGAGTGAATTCAAATTCTCTAAGATAATGGGAAGATCTATGAAAACAGTGGCTATCTTTGTTAGGACTGGCTCTGTGTCTGATATGGGTGAAACTCATGTAGAGAAAAGATACCCTTTTTTTTTTTTTTTTGAGAAAATGATACTTTTAACAAGCCATGTTTCTCCAGCTTCAGGCACTTGACACAGGTTCTTCTACCCTTATGAAACACTCATTTGCTCCTTCCTTCATACTTTCCCCAGCTTATTACTAGTTATCATTTAGGTCCAGCTTAAACATCACACTTCTTCAGGAAGATATTTCCTGAAACCCTATCTAGGTTAGGTTCTTCTGCTATATGTTCCCATAACATATTGACTATCTGTACTTTATAATAATTATTTACCTATTTTCCTCTCTGGGCTATGGGCTCAGTAAAGGAAAAGACCACAACTTCTTGTTTACTGTCCTACCTCAGTCCTTAGCACTGGTCCTGGCTTGAATCTGAGCCAACTGAGATTCATAAGATAAGGGCTTTTTCCCAAGGCCATATGACTGTAATTGTTGGAAATGAGTCCAGAATCCAGGTTTCCTGATTCCATTGGTATTTCAGTATGGATAGAAGAATTCTGCAGTAGAAGACTGGTGTTATAAATCCAATACACCATTTGGCTTGCTTGGACAATCAGTGAATCTAGACCTAACCTCTCTGGTGTAAATTGTCCATTCTTGAGAAACAGTACTCACATGACCCTTTCTAATCAGAGGTATAATATGATAATCTAGTGAGACTGATGATGTAAAAATACTTTGATAAAACTACCATGTAACCATGGACAAACAGACGGATATATTAACATTATTCTTTTCAAAGTGCTTTACATCTCTAGTTTTAACTTGGATTCTTATGAGGTCGTTTGGACTGAAATCCCACAAACTGATGTCCAAACAACTCATGACTCACTCAAAGTCAGCAGCAGAACTGTAATTGGCTTCTAATACCCTCAAGGTATTTTTCCTATATAAAATTTTAGTGGTGCTCATTGTGGTGAAGATTTATATTTTTCTATTAAGCAAAGAGGTGGAGGGCTCTACTGGCTCTATTTTATTAAGAGGAAAGACCAGTAGGAATTGAATCCTTGGATGTTTATTCTTTAACGTCCTAGAGCTTAGTACATCTGGTTCGAGGAAAGTCAAGAATTTGACTCTGTAGCCCACCAGCAGTACATAAATGCAAGACCTCAACTTGCAGGGGGTGCACCTGACTCAATAAAACTTTCTCCTGCTGAGGATGTGACTCACAGTTCAGCACTACTAATGGGGACTAACAGGTGGTTAGGGACATTGTTTTCAAATGGAGAAGGCAGTGGGAAAAACTCCAAGTGCTTGAATTATTTAGCAGAACATTCTTACCTTGGTGTTCTTGGCTTAAGCTCAAGATGAAAGCAGAGATCTTTGAACCAGTGATTATAACCATTAATCCACCTCTCTTCCCACCATAAGCAATGTCTCAAGATACCCTAAAATGGATTTTAATCCTCTCACAGGGGAAAGGTTGGTGACAAGCTAAGTAGATTTGTCCCTCTGGTTATACACTTTATAAATTCTTTAAAATGTTAAGCTTTGTTCCTTGACCTCATAAAATCATAATGCAGCAAGCAAAGCAGCCATGGAACTCTTATTTAACAGCATATTCACTAAATTTTTCCCAGCAGCAAATGATTGCCATGGATGTGGTGCTATTTTCTGAGAGAACAGCCTGATGATCCCCACCAGGTTCTATCTATAGCCAAGTTTTGAAGAAGAGAAAGAACTGAGATTTTTAGGTCAGGATTGATATCAATACAAGCTTTGACAGTTTCTGGCTACATGAAGTAAGTTAAATAACTTAAATTTTCTGCATCTTTTTTATCAGTGACAAAATGGAGACAATATCTCAGAAACTTCTGAGATCAAAGAGAAACAGTGACTTTCCCAGTATAGCACAAGGGTAATGAGGCTGGCACAGCCATTGCTGGATCCAATCATCTCCAAATTCACATTCCAGTTTATTCTCCTACTGACTATGTGTCTGAATGCTGCTTATCTCATCTCAGCCTCAGTTTTTAAATTTGTTTCCTCCATAAAATGATGATGATATCTAACACTCAGGCTTCTTTTTAAGATGAGCAAATATTTGCTACTACCTAACAGCTTCTGAATCATGACCACTTACCATGTCTACTCTTCCATCCTACACCCTTTTGCCCATACGATAAGGTGCTTGTGCTGCCTCATTGAGGCCCATAGCCAACTGTTATTTTCCACCTTCTAGAGGGCCCTAGTCCAACATTCTCCCTCTGAAATCTGCCTCCAAGACCAGAATTATAGACCTCTTCTTTGTTTCTCTGAGATAAAAATTAAGTAATCTTTCAAATTAACTGCTTAATGAAATGTTATAAGACTAGAAAAATAAAGAGATCTTTACGAACACATCATCCTTTACACAAGAAAGGTCTCAAGTATGCTTATTTTTATATACCATAGCAAGCTACCTGGGAAAATTTTCTTTTTTCTTTGTGTGTATATGTATGTAGTGTGTGTGTGTGTGTGTGTGTATGTGTGTGTGTATTTAGTTTTTAGGTATTTACGAAGGGGAAATTTTTCCATGTACCTTCAAAATGGGCCAAATGAAATGTTGATGTGACACCAGGGATTTGGAGCTCATTCAAGATTTATTTGGCTAATGTATGGGGAGGTGATCATATTCAAACTATATTTATTTGTATGTGGGAATTTCTGGGCATTTTGAGGGACACATAACTATAACCCGAATTTCTCTAATTGTGGAGTCCTTTTAAGAATAAAAATTTGAATTTCACTGACTTTTTCTGTCAACTTTTGCTACTGCACAGTGTCACATCAAGAGTTTCTGCAGGTTCATGGAGTTATCTTGCAAGCACTTGTGGGCAGTTCTTCTGATATTGCAACTCCAATTTCCAGTAGGGTGTTCACTGAATCTCTCACTAGGCACTACCACTGATGTATAGTTTTCAAATGGGTGGTCTCACTGATGATCACATGAAAGCCCTATAACATCCAATCATAGATGATGAAAAAGTGTGTGTGTGATGTGGAGGGGAAGATGGACCTCCTCACTTCATGGTATATACTGTGGGAGGATTTCCAACATAGTGCCAAGGTCCTTACTATTTGGGGATCCCTCCTGCCTGAGCACCACTGTTCCAATGATGTTTATTGACTCAGCTGTTTTTGTTTATGGCTAGACAGCCATCTCTCTCTCTCTCTCTCCCTCTCTCTCTCTCTCTCTCTCTTCTGAAAAGCAGACATGGATCTGAGCAATGGAGCTGGGGCAGGTTTTGTGTGATAATCATGATGCTGTGTTCAGAATATCTCCTCTTGTCTCTCAACTCAGGCTTTGTTATAGTCAAACTTGTCTGCCCCAATCCTCTTTTTTTGGTAAATTCTCTTCTAAAATACTCCTCAGCCTCCTACAAATAAATAAGATTATGATTGGCTGGAGTAGTTTCAGATATGTGCTGAAACATATCTGAACCCAAAAACTAGACACAGGTTAGACTCAGCCTGATACTTGGAAGATAAAGCTGAAACCAAGAATCCAGGGTAAATTTTATGTGCTTACCTCAACATAGGAATAATCTGAATATGAATAGTAGTTAAAATGTGATAGAGCTGATAGAAATGGAGAGACCAGTTAGAGGGTGCAAATGCTATATGAACAAAAGAGAATGTGTACCCAAACTATTATCGTGATAGTATTGGTAATGCCTGATATTTGCCCCTGATTTCATCATTTTATTATCCTTCCATTGGTTCCTTGGTATATGGATCAAAGGAGAGACAAATCAGACAGATGTTACTAAACGAACTTACATGTGACAAAACTGAGCCTCAGTGAATATACATGGCTTGTCCAAGTGCACATATCTAGTGAAATATAAACCGAGTTAAGTTAGAGTCTAGGTAACAGTAATATATGCATCTGGATGACAATTTTGTTTATGGAAAATGTAGATGATTTTGATTTTGAATGTTACTTTTAAGTATTTTGTAGGAATTCCAAGAGAAAATTAAAGTCTGAGGATTAAGAACAAGGTCAGATTTAGAGTTTCACAGTGGACTCATTTATTTGAGATGACCCTCAAATCCTTTGGTGTGGGTGCCTGATGAGAGAATTAAATGGGAACAGTGAAATGTCAGAGCCTGAATATCGATGAGAATGCATAGAAGACTATAGTACAAGTAAAGCATTGCATATAACTCTCTTTTACCACATTTATGCTGTGACTGTTCATAAATTCACCTGTTCATGTCTCCTCAACTATGTCAAGACTCTTCAACGGCAGGGATTGTGTCTCTGTCTTGTTAACATGCTACAGAACCTAGTGTGGGGCTAGGTACAGAGGATTTTAAAGACAGGGGGAACTAGACATCCAGCTAATTCCTTGATCCCTGGAAATTTTCCAGACCCAAATGTCTGTGCCAAATAAAATATTGTAAATAAATACAAAGGCTTGTGATTTATGTTCCTGCCATGCTACAACAAAAATATTCAATTATTAAAGAAAAGAAAGAAACATAAGGAGAAAAGGGGTGCTAACCCACAGCAAAAATACAGAAATAAAATATGGAAGTATACTGTTAAACTCTTTTAGCAAGAGAAGTGGGAAAACAATCTAGTCCCTCACCTTGTTCGCACTGTGTGTTCAGCGCTAGACTGCATTTACTTGGCATACTTACTGACCTTGAAATTACATGCAACACCTAAATATTTCCTGGCATAGCTATCTCCATTGAGCTCCATTATCAGGACTATTTGTTTATCAGACTGAGTGGCTGCATTTATCTTCAGCTTTTGAGACACAATTATTCTGAACCGGGAAGAGACACCTCAATAGAAGTAAAGGTGGTCATCTCAATAGCAGTGGCTAAAGGCAGAGGGAATGGGGAATGGATTGGGCCACTAACTGGAAAGAGTTTCTAAAGGGTTTCTGTCCTCTGCAGAATTTCTTTGCCATAAAATTAGTGACTCTTGGAAGATACACAAAATTTGATCGAAAGCAATTCTATCTAAAGTCTAAGTATCTTTGATATCAGGGAATTTACTCTACTGAGCCAAGTGCAGTCTTTTTGCTGCCCCACACTCTGGACTCACTCATTACAAGGGGACAGGGGATCATGGATTCTAATAAGAACATAGGATGCATAGAAGACATGCAGACAATTTTAGAGATGGTATGGCAATAACCTTATCTTATTTTCATCTCTGTTGATGTAGGAAGGATGCAGTAGGTGTCCTGGGGAAGAAAAGTAGAGCATGTCTCCATTCAGAGTCTGTAATAGCAAAATGCAAGGTGTAATTAATCTCTCTGCAAAGCTTGGGAAAGAAGTGTTTGAGGCAAAATAACCAGGTGGTCAGTTCAGTTAATTTTTTTTCCTGAAAAGGGGACTTAAAGTTTTTCCTTTTTTTTTTTTTTTTTTGTTCATTACAATGGAGTCTTCTTTACCAACAGTTTTTGTTTTATTGTCCTACAGTACCATTTACCAGGCATGAAGAAGTCTGAACACTCAGAGCAATGAGATTTTCTGACCCTTCTATCTGCCTTTGCTGTTTCAACTTAAAAAATGAAAAACTGCTTAAAGGGAAATATAAACTTTTAGAAAAGAGAGCTTTGTATTGAAGTTTGTTTGTCTGAACCCTTAAGTCTAGTCTTTTATCAAAAAAGGATGATGCTATCCTTGGATTTTAACATAGAGGGTAATTTTTGTAGTTAGCCGACTCAGTATCTATTTCTACTGCTAGCTGGGATCAAGAAAAAAATCACTAACCTCAGTTTAATTTTTGTTTTTTGTAAAATGGAATAATTATTAATCCCCTAATGGATTAAATTAAATGACTAAAGAGTACTTTAGTGGGATACAAATCTCTGTATCATAGAAATAAGAAGCAAACGACATATGTAACTTCAAATTTTCTAGTAACTACATAAAAAATAAAAGGAAACAGGTAAAATTAATTTTATTATATATTTTATTTAATTTAATACATTATTATTAATATATAATATTAATGTGCTGATGAAAATATTGTTTCAACATGTAATCAATATAAAAATTGTTAATGAGTTATTTTGCAGTTTTTCACACTAATTCTTCAAATCTCAGGGTTTTTTTTTCTTTAAGATTTTATCTATTCATGAGAGATATAGGGAGAAAAGCAGGAGACATAGGCTCCCATAGGGAGCCTGCTGTGGGACTCAATCCCAGGACCTTGGGATCATGATCTGAGCCAAAGGCAGATGCTCAACCACTGAGTACCCAAGTGCCCCCAAATCCGAGTTTTTACTTTTACTTACAGAACATCTTCATTCAGACTAGCCACATTTCAGTTAGTCATTAAGCACAATTGATTAGTGGTTACAGTGGGGACCAGCAGGCCTCCATATAATTATGAATTGTCCTTTTTTTTAAACATAGCAGGACCTTACAAAGAGATGAAACATTGCCAATATCATATAGATTAAAAACAAACAAACAAACAAACAGAAAAGAAAGAAAAGGAAATAAAATTTGCCCTCCTACCCCAGTTGATAAATTCTATTATGGGAGAATAATTTGTAGGTTCATTTGAAAGGGACAGTATATTAAGCCATTAGCAGACCTAAATTCCTTATAGAATGAGCATCTGGAAGCTCTTCCTGCAATTGGGTTTTGAGGGCCAGAATGGTGAGGAAAAAGGCAAATAATTTTAAAATCTTGGAGAAGAGGAAAGCCTAGATGTGGAATGAACACAAAAAGAAAGACTGGGGTCCCAGAGAAAAGCCTGTCAACATTCCAATGTTAGCAAGCCTGTCATATTTTGTTCAGAGGCCTAAAGGAGGCATTTCCCTGAAGACCCCAAAGACCAGGTACCTTTGCCATACACAAATGCATTTTCTAGGGAATCTGAAGGAGGAAGTGAACAGTTTCGCCTAAACACAGCCCCACTCCTATGAATACCTGCCAGGCTTGAATTAAATCCTTTGCCTTATCCAACTCAACCATTATGGGAAAAACCCTGGAGCTGTTATGAATACTTGAGTTTGATTCCAGCCTCTTAGTCTCTGTGTTCTCTAGATACACAGTTACAGCTGCTTCTGGGGTAATGTTCCAGTTCTCTGAATGAGGGTGAAAAGTATCTGTCCAGAACATGGGTTGGTAAGAGTTATAAACCAAAAAATTTAAGTCCAGGCAGCAAAGTCCAATTATTTTTGAGGTCATTGAACCAATGTGCAAATAATAGTAGATAGTAATTAATAGTAATTAAAAAGTAATAACATATTTTTAGCCCTGACCTCACCAACTTGAAGTTTAACAGTGTTGTTAGAATAATGGGAACAAAAAATAGAGCCTTATTTTCCCAAGGTGTCTCCTGTTCCCTCTCCTTGATTTTTCATTAGTTGTGCCTTTTGTGCACTTGAAATATTGCAGGCTGAACTAATTTAGGGTGGGTTTAAGCCAGGACTGCTTTGTGACAATGGAACAAAGTTTGATGTAGGCTGCTATATTTCCCAACATTTTGCTTCTTCTTGCCCTTTTTCTCTCTCTAATAAGAGAGAAAGGCATATTGGGGGGTAGGGGTATTCTCAGCTGGGGGAAATCCCTTCATGACCCACCACGACTTTTGGTAATGTCTGGAGACATTTTTGGTTGTTACAACTCAAGGAGAAATGCTTTTAGAGATGGTGTTCAAGAGTGAGGAGGAGTTAGCCAGAGAGGTGGAGAAGGAAGACTTCCCAAACAAGGGGCACTAAGAGCACTGCAGGTGTATGCAGGTGGCCACAAGCGGACTGGTGAAGCTGAAGTGTAACATGAAGCAAGGAGGAGCGACTTTATAACTTGCTATTTGAACCTAACTAGGTCCTCATCAATTCCATTTAAATCTGGTTCGATTTCATTCCAACCACGTCTTTTATGCTATTGGCCTAATCTCCTGCTAATTAAGGTGCCCTGAGCACCTTGTGGGGAGTCAAGATGTGATGCCTACTCCAGGCTCTGACCAGACCTCAAACTGCAATCTCTACCATCAGCAGGGTGCAGCCACACTGGCTCCATTGTTCTGAATCTAACTTCATCTGATGGATTTTGTCCTTGCTGATCCATGACTTGGAACACACTTTGTCCAGAGTTGTGCTCACTAACTCCTCAGTTCAGAGAAAAGCCTGACACACATCTCCATTGCTTTTTGCTGCCTTATTTTCTTAGTAACAGTCATCCCTATCTGAGTTACCTTTATTTGCCTGTTTGTTTGCTCATTTCCCTATTGCATGACTCCTACTAGACAGTGAATTCCAAGATAGTAGGGCCTGACCTGTCAGGTGTAGTGCCATGTCATCAGCATGGACTTTTGTGCCTTGAAGCTGCTGACACTCAGCAAATATTTTTTTTTTCAAAAAGGAAAGTGTTCCTCAAGGAAATAATCAAAGAGTAATTAGTAATACATTTCCTGAGACAGCTCAATGGCCCTATTGGGTCATTGAGATCATAAGTGTATAAGGGGGTCATATAAAGGGAGGGGAAGAGTCTTCTGACAGAATTCCTGGCAGGAGGAAACTAATAAATGAGAGGTGTGTAGCAATTTTTCCTTATCACTTTCTATCACATAACTGCTCCCTCTCCCAGGTCCTGGAAGGAGACAAGGAAAAAAACCCCGCAATTTAAAATGTAAGCCCAGTCCTCTGCTGGCAGATCATCCAGGCAACACAGGGCAGCTGGTGAGCAACCCCTGGCCCTTTCTCTCCTGGACAGCAGGAAACCAGCTTCCAGGTGGTGAAGAACGGCTTTCGATTTGTATTGCTGCCATTTGCCTTTGCTTTCAGGTGCAGGCCTGAAGACACAGGGTCTTCCTGCCTGCCAGGTTGGCAGCCAGATGATGGATCACTCTTATGCAGACGAAGGAAAAATTTTGGAGATAATCTGGAAGTGGTGTCCAAGCTCAGGAGAGGTCATGGAAAGATATGCCACCTGTGCAAACTGCCAGCTGACATGCTCTCAAGTAATAGAGAGCAGTGGGGTACGAAGGGACCATCAATGCCCAAATAGGGTAGGCTATGGCTTATGGCAGGAGCTGCAAGAGTCACAGCTGAGAAGAGCTCCCTCAACCAATGTCTCCCCAGAACACAGATATCCAAAGGTCATCTCAAAGATGGCATTCCAAAACATCTTGATCCTACACCACTCAAGTGCTTTCAATTTTTTCTCTCCCCCAGTATTTCTCAGCTCCTTAAGCAATAACACCATCTACCTAGTTGTCCAAGCCAAAATCCAAGAGGGCTCCTTGATGTCCCTTATTTCCAACACTGTCAACTCCCAGATGGATCTAGAATCAGCTATTATTCTCCATCCCTAGTGCTACCATCCCAGTCCAGATCAACATCACCTCAAACCTGCACTGAAACTGCCAATCGGATCTTCCATTTTCTACTCGTATTTCCACTGTTCTTTATACAGGTGCTGAGGGGCTTTCTAAAATAACTTTATCAGATTAGCCCATCTGTATACCTCATTTCTATGGCTTCTGGTTGTACTTGAGGGGTTGGGGGGACAAACTAAAAAATAACCTGCCTGATTTAGTCTGTTCCTAACTTGAGGCTCTAACTTCACCTCTTATCACTTTGCTCCTAATCATCTATCAGCTCTAGGTTATGAGAAGCCAAGTTTGTTCCCACTCTGGGCTTTGCCTTACCTATTTCTTTGGGCTGACATACTCTCTTACTATTTGCATGATTTACTCCTTCTAATCTTTTAGTTCTGCATTTAAATGTGGCTTATCAGTTAACCCACATGGACTTTTCTTTTCTTGGCATGTAGGCTCTGCCTCCAGTTATTCTCTATCATATTACCCTATTTCTTTATTTCAAAGCTATTGTGTAAAAGGCTCATGTGGTGTAGGCAATATCACTTGATGCCAGCTGGCATTCAAAGATATGGAAGCCAGCAGATTCATGAGCCCTTTGTTGTTTCAGCCCCTGTGGGAGCTCCCCTCCTCTATTTTCCCTTTTCCTGGCTAGGCAGGAGTGTGGGGTAAAGCCTTTGGCTTGGGCACCAGGCAGTTTGAACTGAGTTGTGAGTTCTTTAGGAAAATGTTGGAAAACTCCAGCTGCCTGGGTGTCTCTGGCCCAATGGGGATTATCAGAGGAGATTGAGAGTGGTCCCTCTCTTTTCTGGCGGGGATCTTTCCTCAGTTAATTCCTTGCCACGTTATCAGGAATGAACTCCTGATTCTATGTGTCAAACAAATTGGCTTATCTCTCACCATATTTATTTATTTATTTATTTATTTATTTATTTATCTATCAATATCTTCTACCAGAATGTAAGCTCCTTTAGGATAGTAACCCTGGCCATTTGCCATTGTATATATGGCCCATTTCCTGGAACATAATAGTCTTGTAAGAAATATTTGTTAGGGCAGCCCCAGTGGTGCAGTGGTTTAGCGCCGCCTGCAGCCCAGGGCATGATCTTGGAGACCCTGGATCGAGTCCCATGTCAGGCTCTCTGTATGATGCCTGCTTCTCCCTCTGCCTGTGTCTCTGCCTCTCTCTCTCTCTGTCTCTATGAATAAATAAATAAATAAAAATCTTAAAAAAAAAAGAAATATTTGTTAAATGAATTGAACCAAATGGTGTTGTTTATATACCAATACAAGGCATACACCTTTGAAACAGGGTGATACTAGCAGAATTTTAAAATAATGTTTGCATTCCTGATCATCCTTAGCTCTGTGTAGGTATCTAATCAGGTGTTTTCGCATCCCTTGACCGTTGAGGCAGACAGAGACAGCCTAGAATTAAGGAAATGATTGTCCCATTATTAAGCTTAAGATCTATGGCAATTCAATAGTCTTGCAGTCCAAGATTAATTGGAAAGAATTTTCTAAATTCAAAATTTTAACAGCAAACTTGAAGATGAATTTTACTTTAAGAAATAGCATAGGGAGATACAGGATATTATATCAGAGCAGATTTTCCAAAATAGGAAAGGAGACTAATCTTCAAGCAGAGACTAAGTTACTATAATGCCTGAGCCCTGAGAGGAACTGCAGCACCCCATTCCCCTGGGCCTTCCCATTGCTATTTTTAGGGATAAGATGATAAAAATCCCAGATGGAAACCCCAGGAAAATGAGAAGTTATGAAATTATTCAATGTGGTGTTCTCTTCTGTCATCCTCTATATGGTACAAGAGCAGTCCCACGCCTGCTAAGAGGTCCTCACACGATTCTCCTGATACTCTCAACCTGTGTTGGTAGAGGATGATCCCATTCTGTGCTCCTCTGTGTGCTAGTGAAAGGAACAGGATGTGTAAGAGGCCTGAGTGGACTGGAAGGAGCCTGGGATCGGGAGGAAGATATTCCAGGTCATGACAACCTGACCGGTAAAGGCAAATGGCAAACCCAAAACACAATTGCTATCAGCCAGAATCAGTTTAACTCTAGAGAAAGCAAGCAAGGCAGCCACACCTCTTTAGTCACTGGGAGAGGACGCTCAATGTCCAGACAAGGTGGGCAGGACAGATCCAAAGGCAGCATGTGGACAAGGCAGCCCTCCCTCTGCAGCTATGGAGCTGCTCGGTCTTTGCCTATACCTACAGAGTATCATGAGAAAAAGGATAGAAAGTGATTTCTAGGAGAGAGGGGTTTAAGATGACAGAGGAGTAGGACAACCCTAAGCTAGCCTCCTCCCTCAAATACAGCTAGATAAATGTCGATCATTCAGAACACCCAAGAAATCAATCGAAAGTCTTAGAGAACAAAGCTGCATGTCCACAAACAGAAAAAAAAAAAAAAAGTGACTCATGGAAGGTCGAACTACAGAGAGTTGATTTGTGGAAGAAAAGAGCTGAGGGCACAGTGGAGGAGAAAGGAGCTCTGACAGCAGGGGCAGTAGCAAGAGAGAACAAGAGTGAGAAAGTGAAAAAAAAAAGTGAAAACATGCACGTGAGCCTGCACAAGAAAACTATCCCCCAAGCCCATTGACTGGAAACAAGGAGAGGGTTTCAATACTGCCAGTTTTTTGTTTTTTGTTTTTTTTTAATTAACAGTAGAGCACAGTCTGAAGTTTTGGAGGTCTGTGACATTACCAGGGTCAAGCCTGGCAAGTTGAGTGGTTCTCAGGTGGGGAAGCAAGGTGGAGTCCCAGAAACATGCAGCAGGTAGGGTCTGAGGATCCCCTGGATCACTAGGGGAGAGGTGGTTCCCCTGCTTGGAGTATGTTGTGTAGAGTGCATATAGCCATCCCACAGGCAAAAGACTCTGCAAGTGCCATTTAACTGCTCCATTCACCAACATAGGAACTAAGACACTAGCTGAAGACAGCAAACCCTGGTGTCTGCTCTGCTTTGTGATTTGCCATACATTCTGAACCACTGTATGGTCATGCAATTGTTTTCTGGAACAAGCCAGTAGTGGCCAAACACAGGAAGACACTCCACCAGAGGATCAGTGCAGGTCCACAACACAGGGACCTCTGAAGTGTGGGGCTTTGAAACATAACCAGTCTTGAGATAAAACATTGAAGTGTTGTATCATTTGGCAGGCAGACAGCTGGGACACAGATAAGGCAAAGGAAGGGATCTGATAGAAACTAGGGACACAGGAGGGGTAACTATGTGTCTATGAGTGTATCCTGAACTATGGCAGGTGCAAACTTCCAGCTCTGGAGACAAAGGTATGGGGTGCAGCCATTTTCACCCCTTGTCCACTAGCAGTGATCAATACCCATGAGCCAAAGAGCACCACCAAGTAGAGAACAAAGTTGCTACTCCAAGCCCCACCCCACTGCACCCTGCAGGCCCATATCCACGAGGACAAGTCCACCTGAGGAGAATGCCCCACCCCAAGAAGGACAGCAGAAACCCCTCTCATGCATTAAGTCTACTCATCATAGAGTGCTGCAAAGCTTCAGCTCTAGAGGAAACAGGATCTAGCTTTCTTTCATTTGTTGGTTTTTTTTTGGGGGGGGGGGTTGGATACAGATAGATCAATTTTTAAAATTTTATTTGAAAATTTATTATTAGCATTATTTTTAAATTTTTAATCTTTTTTTCTATCAAACTTCTCATAAGAAGCAGACCAAAACACACCTAGGATCTAGCTTCCTTCTTTATTTATTTATTTATAAATTTATTTATTTATAGATTTTTATTTTACTTTACCTTTTTCCTTTTTTCTTCCAAAATAACAAGATGTCTTCCATTCACCCTAAAAGAAAGAGCAAAAAGACATGATGGCCAGGAATTTAATCAATACAGACATATAAGTAAGATGTTTGAACTAGAATTTAAAACAAAAATTATAAGGATACTCACTGGGGATGAAAAAAAAAACAAACAAACATAGAAGACACTAGAGAATCCCTTACCATAGAAAGAAAAGAGCTGATATCTGGTCAGGCCAAAATGAAAAATGATATCTTGAATGGATGTCATGACAATTACGATGTATGATGCCAAGGAACAAATGAGTTATACAGAAGATAAAATATTGGAAAAGATGAAGCTAAAAAAAAAGAGAAAAGTAAAAGTACTGGATCATGAAGGTAGACTTAGGGAACTCAGTGGCTTATTAAATGGAATAGCATTCATTTCATAGGAGTCCCAGAAGATGAAGACAGAGAAAAAGCAGCATAAGGTTTTTTTGAGCATATTATTGCTGAAAACTTCCCTAATCTAGGGAAGGACACAGACATCAAAATCCAAGAAGCAGAGAGAACTCCCATTAAATTCAACAAAACCTGGCCATCGAGGTGTATTATAGTCAAATTAAAAAAATACACAGGGGAAAAATTGTGAATTCAGGAAAGGAAAAAAAAAGTCCTTAACCTACAAGGGAAGACAGATCAGGTTTGCAACAGATCTATCCACAGAAACTTGGCAGGCCAAAGAGAGTGGTAGGATATATTCAACAAGCTGAAAGGGAAAAATATGCAGCCCAAAATACATTTTCCAGAAAGGCTGTCATTTAGAATAGAAGGAGAGATAAAGAGTTTCTAGGACACACAAAAACTAAAGGAGTTCATGGCCACTAAACCAGCCCTCCAAGAAATATTAAGGGGGACTCTTTAAGTAGGGGAAAATAAAAGACCCAAAGCAACAAAGACTAGAAAGGAACAGAGAATATCACCAGATACACCAGCTTTATCGGTAACAAAATGGCATTAAATTTGTATCTATCAATAGTTGTCTAATGTAAATGGACTAAATACTCTAATCAAAATACATAGGGTATCAGAATGGATAAGAAAGACAAGATCCATCTATATGTTGCCGACAAGAGTCTCATTCTAGACCTAAAGACACCTGAAGATGGAAAGTGAGGGGGTGGAGAACTTCTATCAGCTAATGGACATCAAAAGAAAGCCAGAGTAGCCATACTTCTGTCACACAAACTAGATTTTAAAACAAGTTTGTATTAAGAAATGGAGATGGGCACTCTATCATAATAAAAGTGTCTATCCAACAAGAAGATCTAACAATTTAAATATTTATGCCTCCAAATTGAGAAACATGAATATAAAAATCTCAAATATATAATAATTCAAATATATAAATCAATTAATATATATGAATCAATTACATAAATACTAAATAAATAACAAACATATGGAAACTCAATGATAACAATACAGTAATAGTAGGGGACTTTAACACCTTGCTTCTAGCAATGGACATATCATCTAAACCAAAGATCAACAAAGAAACAGTGGCTTTGAGTGACACACTGGACCAGATGGACTTAATAAATATATTCAGATCATTTCCTCCTAAAGCAGCAGCATTCACATTCTTTTTGACTGCACACAGAATATTTTCCAGAAAAAATCACAAACTGGGTGACAAATCAGCCCTCAAGAAGTACAAAAAGACTGAGATCATATCATGTATATTTTCAGATGACAGTGTTATGAAACTTGAAGCCAACCACAAGAAAAAGTCTGGAAAGACCATAAATATATCAAGGTTAAAGAACATCCTACTAATGAATGAATAGTTAATGAGGAAATTAAAGAAGAAATAAAAATCACATGGGAGCAAATGAAAATGAAAACACATTTGTCTAAAGCATTTGGGATGCAGCAAAGACAGTCCTAAGAGGGAAGTATATTGTAATACAGGCCTACCTCAAAAAGCAAGAAAAGTCTCAAATACATACCTAACCTTATACTTTAAGGAGCTAAAAAGCAATAGCAAATGAAACCTAAAGCCAGCAGAAGAAGGGGTATAATAAAGATTGAAGCAGAAATAAATAATATAGAAATAAACAAAAAACAGTAGAATAGATCAAACTGGGAGCTGGTTTACTGAAAGAATTAATAAAATTGATAACCCCCTAGCCAGACTTACCTATAAGACAAAGGCCCCAAATAAAAACCATGGATAAAAAAGGAGAGGTCACAACCAGCACAACAAAAATACAAAGAATTATAAGAAAATATTATGAATAATCATATGGGAACAAATTAGACAATCTGGAGGAAATGGATAAATTCCTAGAAACATACAACTATCAAAACTGAAACAGGAAAAAACAGAAAATTTGAACAGACCCATAACCAGCAAAGAGATTGAATTCATAATCAAAAATCTCCTAACAAACAAAAGTCCAGGGCCAGATGGCCTCCCAGCGGAATTCTACAAGATATTTAAAGAAAACTTATTCTTCTCAAATAAATTCCAAGAAATAGAAATAGAGGGAAAACTCCCAAACTCATTCTACAGATCCAGCATTACTTTTATCCCAAAACGAGAAAAAGACCCCATGAAAAAGGAGAATTATAGGCCAATATCCCTGATAAACACAGATGTAAAAGTTCTCCACAAGAAACTAGCAAATCAAATTCAACAGTACATTAAAATAATTACTGATCATGGTCAAGGGGGATTAATTCCTGGGCTGCAGGTTTGGTTCAACATTCATAAATCAATCAGTGTGATACACCACATTAATAAAAGGAACCATATGAGGGAATCCCTGGGTGGCTCAGCGGTTTGGCACCTGCCTTTGGCCCCGGGGCGGGATCCTGGAGTCCCGGGATTGAGTCCTATGTCGGGCTCCAGGCATGGAGCCTGCTTTCCCTTCCTCCTGTGTCTCTGCCTCTCTCTCTCTCTCTTTCTCTCTCTCTCTCTCTAATAAATAAATAAATAAATAAATAAATAAATAAATAAATAAATAAATCTTAAAAAAAAAAAAAAAAACATATGATCCTCTCAAGAGATGCAGAAAAATCACATTACAAAACACAGCATCCATTCTTGATAAAAACCTACAGCAAAGTAGGGATGGATGGAACATACCTCAATATCATAAAAGCCATATACAAAAGACCTACAGCTAATATTATCCTTGATGGGGAAAACTGAGAACCTGTCCTCTACTGTCAGGAACAAGATAAGGATGTCCAATCTCACCATTACTATTTAACATAGTACTAGAAGTCTTAGCCTCAGCAATCAGACAAAATAAATAAATAAAAGGCATCCAAATCAGCAAGGAAGAAATAACCTTCTATTTATACATGACATGATACTCTATGTAGAAAACCCAAAAGACTCCACCAAAACATTGCTAGAACTAATACACGGATTCAGCAGTCACAGGATATAAAATCAATGTACAGAAATCCACTGCATTTCTATACACCAATAATGAAGCAGCAGTAAAAGAAATAAAAGAATAGAACCTATTCGCAATTTCACCAAAACCCATAATAAGATACCTAGGAATAAATGTAACCAAAAAGGTTAAAGATCTACTCTGAAAACTGTACAATATTTATGAAAAAATAATGAAGAAGACACAAAGAAATGGAAAAACATCCTATACTCATGCATTGGAAGAATAAACATTGTTAAAATGCCTATACTACCCAAACCAATTCACACATTTAATGCGATCCCTATCAAAATACCAGTTGTTACAAACAACATTGTTACATAGCTGAAACAAACCTAAAATTTGTATGGAATTACAAAAGGACCCAAATAGCCAAAGCAATCATGAAAAAGAAAAACAAAACTGGAGGCATCATGATTGTTGATTTCAAGCTATATTACAAAGCTGTAGTCTTCGAGCTAGTATCATACCAGTGCAAAAACAGACAGATTAATGGAACAGAATAGAAAACCCAGAAATGAACTCACAACTATATGGTCAACTAATTTTTGACAAAGCAGGAAAGAATATCCAATGGAAAAAAGAGTCTCTTCAACAAATGGTATTGGGCATACTGGACAGCAACATGCAGAAGAATGAAATTGGACTACTTTCTTACATTATACACAAAAATAAATTCAAAATGGATGAAGGACCTCAATATGAGACAAGAAACCATCAAAATCCTAGAGGAGAACACAGCATCAACCTCTTTGACCTCAGCCATAGCAACTTCTTTCTAGACACCTCTATGGAGGCAAGGGAAACAAAACCCCGAAAATGAACTACTGGGTCTTTATCAAGATAAAAAGCTTCTGCACGGTAATGGAAACAACAAAACTAAAAGGCAGCCTATGGAAGAGGAGAAGATATTTGCAAATGACATATTCAATAAAGGGTTAGGATCCAAAATCTACAAAGAACTTATCAAACTCAACACCCAAAAAAGAAATAATCCAGTTAAGAAATGGGCAGAAGACATGAACAGACAATTTTTCAAATAAGACATCCAGATGGCTAACAGACACATGAAAAAATGCTCAACATTACCCATTATCAGGAAAATACAAATCAAAACCATGATAAGATACCATCTCAGACCTGTCAGAATGGCTAAAATTAATAATACAAGAAATAGCGGGTGTTGGTGAGGATGCAGAGAAAGGGGAAGCATTTTACACTGTTGGTGGTAATGCAGACTGGTGTAGGCTCTCTGGAAAACAGTATGAATATTTCTCAAAAAGTTAACAATACAACTACCCTTTGATCTAGCATTTACACCACTAGGTATTTATCCAAAAGATGCAAAAATAATAATTTGAAGAGGCACATGCACCCCAATGTTTATAGCAGCATTATTAACAATAGCCAAATTATGGAGAGAAGCTAAATGTCCATCAACTGATAAATGAATAAAGAAAAGGTATATGCATACACCCCCCCAAACACACACACCACTGGAATATTACTCAGCCACCAAAAAGAATGGAATCTTGCCATTTTCAATGATGTGGGTGGAGCTAGAGTATATAATACTAAGTGAAATAAGTCATATAGAGAAAGAAAAATACCATATGACTTCACTCATATGTGAAATTTAAGAAATAGAACATATGGAGGGGTGGGTAGAGAGAGGGAAACAAAGCCTTAGAGACTCTTAAGGATAGAAAGCAAACTCAGGGTTGATGGAGGGAACTGGGATAGGGGATGGGCTATATGGATATTAAGGAGGGCACTTGTTATGATGAGTACTGGGTGTTGTATGTGAGTGATGAATCACTGAATTCTACTCCTGAAACCAATATTGCACTGCATGTTAACAAACTAGAATTTAAATAAAAGCTTGAAAAGAAAAGCAAGTGACTTCTAGAGACAGTAGAAAAAAAAATGATTAGTTTAAACTTTGACTTGTACTGAGTAGGAAATTAGCTTGATGTTGCAGTAGCCTCACATACACTATCAGGCTATCCTGAGATCGTGGAATATTCCAAATTTAAATGCTCAAATCACAATCTTCATTAGATCAATTGAAACACAATAAGAAAGAAACAAGGAAAAAATATGGGGGTAAGTTAACCACTTTGGAGAGGCTGCAGGCAAAGTGGAAGGACCATACCACCTGAATCTTGGGATTTACAATGTCTATGTGTCCAGTCTCTCTGTCTCAGCCTCCCTCACTGATGGTGTGGTTATGAGGACCAGAGTTGGAGTTCAAGTAAGAGGCCCACAGATGGAAGTTGCTTTGACCAGTAACACACACTCCCCTATCAAAAAGACTTAGGGAAAGTGTATCTATCTGATCAACAGCTAAGCGAACAGTTGGCTAACCTGTCTTATTTGTGTTTCTCAGTCAGAAGAGACACAGAGCCAGAATACCAGGCTCCAGTGTGCAGCTGAATTAAGGCTTCACGTATATTAAGCCCTCACATACATTTAGTGCTCAAGTCTCATGCATGCTTTGTGTACAACAATCATTCAGCACCCGGATGCCTCAGGATGATTAGGTAGTTTTTGCTTCTTCCATCTCTTCCTAAGTATATTTAGTACATACATGTTTTACTTATTAACCATTTATCTATGCTTAACAAAACTTAAAATATTTCTATTATTAAAGATTAATAAGCCTTACAAAATTTCACCTTCAATAATGGAAATAGAATGTTCTCTAAAATCAAATGAATTTTACATCATTACAACTTGATTACCTATTTATCTAGAAGATAAATTTTAAACTAGAAATAAATACAATATTTTGGGGAGTTTCAACTTTCTCCTTCCCCCGTCCCCTGCCTGCTATTGTTGGAAATGAAAGGTCAAAAGTAAGATGAGAAAATTTACAAAGAAAGCTACCTGATTTTCTACATTTGAGCTGTAGTTCACAGAATGTTAAAGGACACTGCAAATCAGGTGTTTAGTTATTATTGTGCTCTACCCTTCCTTTCCATGGCTTTTCCTTTGAGATCTCTTGTATATCCCATCTTGGGCTTCCATTTGTGCTCCATTGTATCTGCCCCCTTCCCACACTGTGGCGGTGGCTGTCAGTTCCAGCTCTGGGACATCAGTACTAGAGCGGCTTCACCTCTGAATCTTCCCTGGAGTTGAGGGTGGACGGAAGCTTTCTGATTTCACACATACCAGCAGCTGCTGCCCACACTGTTTACTTCTTGGGTTGCTTTCTTCCAGAATGAGGAAACAAAAGCATTCAGAAAAGAAAATGAGGAGCCTGTGAGCTGTTTTCTGTTACTGTTTTGGAAGTGATGAGCAAAGGTCCCCTGAGAGCCTACCTACTCTTAAAGGGTCTCCAGTTGGATTCCTGCGAGGGAGCAAGAGGTGCCAGGTCTGAAGAGAAGAGCACAAAAAGGAGAGAATGAGAGCCCAAGGCTTCATTGACAAGTATCACCTATAAAACTGAGCCACAGGCCAATCTGGAGCATTTGTAAATGGGAGCATGACCTCATAAAATTGTAGGTAAGATCATTTCTCATCTTAAGGGCCCTTCAGTGACTGCCTGTCTGAGTCATGTAGTCCTGACACCTTTGAAAACACTGCTGCTCCTCTCTATTCTGAACTCACCTTACCTTGTGGTGACTCTGCTAGTTGAGCCCTCTCTACCTCTCTATAGGGCTACAGGTTCCTCCCAAATGCCCCAACATGTTCACATTGCTGAGATTCTGGCCATGCTATTCCCTTTGCCTAGAATCCCTCTCTCCATCTTTCTCCATCATTTTTCTTTTTTCTTTCTTTTTTAAAAAGATTTTATTTGGGACACCTGGGTGGCTCAGTGGTTGAGCTTCCATTGGCTCAAGTCGTGATCCTGGGGTCCTGGGATGGAGACCCACATCAGGCTCCGTGCAGGAAGCCTGCTTCTCCCTCTGCCTATGTCTCTGCCTCTCTATGTCTCTAATGAATCAATAAATAAAATCTTAAAAAGAACATTTATTTATTTGACAGAGAGAAAGAGAGAGAGAAAGAACAAGCAGCAGGGGGAGGTAGAAGGACAAGCAGACTCCCGAATGAGCAGGGAGTCTGATGCAGGACTTGATCCCAGCACCATGGGATCATGACCTAACCTGAAGGCAGATGCTTAACTGGCTGAGCCACCCAGGCACACTTCCTTCCTTTTCTGCCTGAAAGATTTTCTGTTCTCCACCACTGCTTGCCTGAGCAAATATCACAGCTCTTCGCAGACTTTGCCTTAGTAAGTTGGAAAGTATCTCTCTCCATAATGTAAATTGTCCCTGAAGGTAGGAACTATATCCTAACTTATCTCTGAGTCTCCAGAACTCGACTAGTTCCCTGCACATGATAATTACATTAATTAATTCCATTAATATATTAATTAACACAGGTTGCTATAAGTAGCTCTATCTCATGTCCTGACAAGGGCTGCTACATCCCAAGACACATTCCTCTCTGGTGGATACAGATTTACTAGCCTTCAACTCATGACCAGTTTTGCTTCCCTGAGTAGAAAGCAAAAAGGCTCAACTCCTGACAGCTCCTTGGCTGGTGATGTAGTAGAATATTATGTCAAAGTCTAAGAAATTGAATTGCACTCAACCACGGTGGGTGACATGCATAATTAAAGATGTTTATAATCAGCACTTGTGAACACAATTTAAGATTAAATGGTTATTAAGAGGACACTCATGAGGTTTGAGGTTTACTTTTCCTGGCTAAAAAGGTTTTTTTGTTTTTGTTTTTTAACATGCTGGAAATCAATTAAGGATGATTGGGAAGCAATGTGAAAAAATTATACATTTTCATAGTGTATTTCCCTTAATGAAAACAAAGCAAGAATGGTAAAGTAAAGGGCAAAGCTCATCTGATTCATGACTTGGTTATTGCTTCTGAAGAGATAAATACTACCTGTAATTATATGGACAATCGCATTTTTTTTTTTAGTTTAAGAATGAGGGAAAACATTATCTTAGTCTAGTGAATGCGGGCATTTCAAAATGGAAATAGGGAGGTTTCTACTGATAACTTTTCCTGTGGAACTTGACTCTAGAAATAGGTCTCTTCTATATTGGAAAACTCTGATGATAAAGGAGTTCAAAGTTCAGTGTAGATAGGTCATAGTAACCAGGAGGAAG
This sequence comes from Vulpes lagopus, assembly GCF_018345385.1. Taxonomy (NCBI): domain Eukaryota; kingdom Metazoa; phylum Chordata; class Mammalia; order Carnivora; family Canidae; genus Vulpes; species Vulpes lagopus. The sequence goes on along the minus strand of NC_054828.1, from coordinate 89,086,056 downwards.
GATCTGCAATTTGGTGACCTATTTTGGGATCCTAAAGTTTTGCCTGTTCCTGTCCTTCAGAGCACAGATGTTCGGAAAGGGGTGCAGCCCTCATCTTACCTCACAGCCAACAGCAGCTCTGCAATCCTACTGTTAAGATTTCATCAGATGTCAAATATCAGACTCTTCTAGTAGGGCACCACCTTTGTGAGTGATATCTTAGTGTCAAATTCTAACACTGAAGCCCAACTGAAATGGTTATTTGGTAGTTGGTAAGGATTTGGTGAGACCTAAAGCATAGATTATGCCATCTATCTATCACGTATTCCCCTAGTGATCTAGTGAGTAGGTGAATCTGTGTGTGTGTGTGTGTGTGTGTGTGCACGTGTGCGTATTTGGGTTTCATGCTAGTTTAGCTCTTTCTTATACAAATGCTATTATATGACATAATATAGCATATTGTTTAAAATCATTTGCTTTGCAATCTGTCAGACTGATGTCTGCATATTGGCGTTATCTTTTACTTGCTAAGGGAAATTACACCTAAACCACAAACTCAACATTATCTTCAGTAGGACAGTATTTTAGTAGAGCACTTGGTCCATAATAAACCTTCAATGCATGCTTATTGTTTTCACTATTGCTAAAAATGTCTTCATTTCTTTGGCAACCTTCAAAGGTCAGACTTCAAGCACAGGGCCAGGTAATCAATATTTCTGTTGTTCTAGTCATGACTTCTCAAGTCTGACAAGATGTGGGAGTGATGACTGGCCTCCAGCTCTAGTCTTTTGCTGTCTGGTGACCTCCTGTGCCCTTTGCAAGCGAATGTCAGGGGCTGCCACACGAGAGGACTGCCATTTAAGTTGTGGATGCCTATTACTTGTGAACTGCTCAGAGTGCAGCCTCTACAAGTAATTCTGGGTATACATTCTGAGATAATCAGGAATGCTTCCAGGAACATTCTTTGAATATAATTTTGGTCTTCGCAGTGGCTCTGGTTGCTTTTGCCTCAATTACATGAGCAATAAATATCCATTAAAATAATTGGAAAATACAAAATGCTTAAGAAGCTGAAGGGGAGGGTCAGCTAGATCTCAGCAGAACCTCACTTTTTAATTAGGTCACAGACTTGGTCATTTCAAGAGCTGGAGGACACAAGACGTGTGAAAACATTCTGTGCTACTTTCAGGTCAGCCCACTCATTTACCATATGGACTGCAGCCAAAAAAAAAAAAAGTGCCTCTGTCTCCCTAGACTCCCTTGTAACAACTGCCTGCCCCTCACTTCCTTCCGCATTCTGTGTCAGTTTAGTCACTAACTCAATCTACTTTGTTTTTCTTTTTCAGCCATGTTGTTATTCCTCAGACCTCACCTTAGAAAGTGGTTTCCGATAGCTGGCCATTTACGGCAGTACCTCCCTGGTCCTGCCCTGTCCTTAGGCTCCACATCTATATATGTGTACTGCCACATTGTCATCATCAGAGGACCAGACAGGTGCAGGGAAGAAAGAATAAGGCATGAACTCAGTGACAATGGGAATTAGGAGAAGGAGGAGGGATTTGGAAAGCATGTGGAATTTAGGCTTAAAACAGGACGGGATGATGACACAGATACCAAAGCTGAGGAAAACTGAGGAAACTAGGGATCCCTCATAGTTTTACAAGAATGTTACAGTTCCTAATGTGGGCCTCTTCCTGTGTTGGGCCATACCATGGAGAGGATAGGGAAAGGGGAACATTTTGGTCTCTGCTTCTGGAGAAGTCAAATTCATCTGAACGAAGAAAGTGACTATAGGCAAAGATGGAGTATAAAGTGCTATGGTCTGATTATTTGGGTCTCTTTAAAATTCATATGTTGAACTACTAATGCCGGATGTGACGGTAGAGCCTATAGGATGGGTTCACCCTCATGAATGGGATTAGTGCCTAATAAAAGAGGGTCTAGATAGATCACTAGCCTCTTCCTATATGTGAGCACATAGCAAGGAGTTGCCAGCTGTGAGCCGGGAAGCGGGCCTTCATTAGAACCTGGCCATACTGGCACCCTTTCAGCCTCCAGAACTGTAAGAAATAAATTTCTTTTGTTCATAAGCTACCCAGTCTGTGGTATTTTGTAGCAGCCCAAAGGAACCAAGACAGGGTTTAACCATATAAAGAGTATGTGGGCACCAATTTTATTTGCTATTGGCATCAGATGCTCTGGGTTCAGTTCTATGTGACTTGGGCAAGACACTTGCTCTCCTCTTAGATTTCTTATCTTCTTGTTATAGGAAATATACTAAATAAAGAAAGATAATGAATGGGATGATGTTAAAGCTACTGCTTTCTGTATGTAAGGACTTTGTGTGTACTATTTCACTAAATTTTCCTAACAACCTCTCTGAAGATGCTTTTACCACATTTTACAAACATGAGAATTGACTAAAGAAAGTTTAAATGATTATGCCAGGTGATTGAGTCAAGATCTGGGTCTAGGTCTGTCTGATCCAGAGCTCTTGCTTATCTTTACCATGGGTCCCTGTGGATTTCTACTGATACCAAAGAAAATGAGTGAATGGCATCTGCCTTCAAGATGCTCATGAAGTGTGGAAGGGACAAATAAGTACAGAACAATGTATGTCTTATAAGCAGGTTTGTGGTATAACCAGGTATCGACCCTTTCGGAACTAGTGGAAGAAAAGAAACTTGTTTACTGCTTAAATAAACAAGCAGTTATGGGACCATGGAGGAGAGGTATGTGTATGATGGGAAAGGGGTAACAGAAGAAGAGAAAATCAGAGAAAGCCAGAGTGAAGAGATGACATTTGAACTTGGCCTTGAAGAATAAGGATGATTTTGAAGTCTTGAGCAGGAAAAACTTCTAGGCATTATAAACAGTGTAAGAAAAGATGCAGAAGTATGGACAGATACATGTGGCTGTGGTGGAGAAGCAGAGAGTGGCTGGAACAGGGGGAGCACAGGAAGGGGGGCTAGAGATGAGGTTCCATGGGTTCCAAGTTACTCTGCTTTCATCAGTGGACTCCCTGCTCCAGACTCCTGGTTCCTCAGCTGCACAAAGCACAAATGCCAGTCCCACTTTGCCCCTCCCCAGAAAACACTGATACCCAGATACTCAGTACAGGTGTGGAAGGTGGGTGGGCAAGGATGCAGAAGTCTACCTGCCTGGCACCAGTTCTGGCTCAGCCTTATTTCTGACACCAGCTTCCTACTTTACACCCTACAGTCTGTGAAACCACTGATTCTTGCCAGTGTTGGAGATATCCCGATTCTAGGAGAGAGGGGAACTGGGATGTTTATGCTCAACTTGAAAAGTCCTGAGAAATAACATGTGAAAATATGAGGCCTAGTACAACTAGGAGACCTGGGTGATTATTGCTGGCTGCTCTGTCCCAGTTCAGCTTTGTGACCTCAGAGACGGCTTTTTGCCTCCACTAGTTCTAATAGGGTCAATACCTGTTTGGCCCCTTTCTTCAGATGAACAGTTTGAAAATAAAATGAGGTAACATGTAGATTTGAGACCGGGATGGGATTAAGATGTACTCTTACAAATTTTTATTTCTTTACAATTTCACTGGAGAATGAATCAAACAGTTTAAATTATTTTTTTAAAACGGGAACATAAAAGATTTCTGAAAAAAATAGCCCAGTTCAAACAGAAGCCTACACTTCTCAAAATTAAACACAAGAGGGCACCATAAGCCCATGGCAAGGAGTCTGAAGGCCTAGGAATTTCCATTTTGATTTTAACACTTAGATTTCTGTGCCACTCTGTTTCACTGATGTTCTCCGTATAAGGGTTAACATGGAACTGCTTATCACGGGATTGCCAGCTTGACTCCTGGTCCAGTTCTGGTCTCATGCATTAATTCTGTAAGTGGGCTTCTGAATGTTCTAAAGACCTCCTTTTTCTTTCTAAGTGTAAAACTAAAATCTGAATCTCTATCTTGATAATTGATACATTTTAAGACTCGATTGAGCAAGGTCTGTTGATCCACGCAGGACAGGGGAAGGAGAATAAGGATCCAAGATCTAGAACCAAGTCTTATCTGGGGCAGGTCACTGGTGGGAGATAGAATAACCACAGTGCTAAAGAATGGTCTGGTTTGGCGATTGGAGCTAAGGCTGTGGAGTATAGGAAAGTCCTTTTTTTCCACAGGAGGAGACCAAGACACAAAAGCAAATGGTCCCAGCAACCCTGCATGAGGATAGGAGCAAAATCAAATTAGGTTCAGGGTAGAGTTGATTTTAGGGTAAGCAGATTATGTTGTTGTCAGTTCTATTTAGTGATGCTTAAAGGTATGCATGTGGTGGCATCAGGTGAGTAATGTCCCTACCTCTGGTTGGGCAGGAGACCTAGCAGGAGAGTGGCCAACTATCAGTCTAGGCAGGATTCTGGGTGTAGACAGGTTGTCAGACCAAGAAGTAGAGAAGCAGACCTGAGCTCTCAGACCCAGAGACCTTCAAGGTATGCTGAGCCTGTAATCTAAACCCTGGGATATAAAGGCTGATCTGAGCCAGGAGACTGTTTAGCCCAGGGCCCTGAAAACTATGGCCTGCAAACACAACCTCCTTCATTTCACTATGAATTGTCTGTGGCTGCTGTTTGGGCTACCAAGGCAGAGTCCAGCAGTTGCAACAGGGACTGCATGGCTCACAAAGTCTAAAATATTAATATTTGGTCCTTTTCACAAAAAGGGATCTGATTCCTGGTCTAGCTCAACTCCTCCATTTTAAGATGAGGAGACTGATGGTCAGAGATATGAAGGGGCCAAATCAAAAGTAAATAGAGATGAGGGTAAATTTCAAGTCAGCCCAGTGCTAAATACATTTTATCTCCCATATGTATTTGGATGCTAAGTCTCATAATTCTCCAAGAGAGGAAGCTGTCTTCCTTCCAAAGGCATCTGGGCTTGGGCCAGTGCACATGCGTGTGGGTGTGTGATTTATCACTCGACTGACCCCTTTCCTAGAGCATATCCAGCTTCATTTTTCTTATCACAATGTGGCCCTGTTTGGCAGGTATTATTCTCAAGTACCTCAAAGCTGGAAGATAAGAGTGATTTCTTCCTAAGGGAGGCCTGGTAGAGCTAACATATTCAGAGGAAGAAGCTAGAGGTAGAGGGAAAAACTTTAACTTGGTTAGAAGATGCACTGAGGGAAAAAGAAGGGGGCCTTGCACACGGCTCCCAAGGGATTCTTGGGAGTTGATTTTATGATGATGCCAGTCTAAGCTTACATGCCTTATCTTCTGCTTCAAAAATTACCTATGAAAGGAACAGCAGGGCAAACAATTTAATTACAGTGACATTTGTTCACTCCACTTTGGACAGAATGCCAGCAATGCCTGGAACACAGAGCTGAAAGTAATAACACCATTGTTACCCAAAGGAAGGACCTGGCCAGGAATGAAGTAGACGGTTTTACTGATTTGTCCTTTTGAGCCTTTAATTTCTATGTTTTATTTAACATATTATTAAGTGAGAGAACCAGGGAAATGTGACACGTTTTAAAGAAATAAAAAAGGAAAGCTGTTTATAGATTAAGAATACTGAAATGAGTTTGCAAATAGTTGCAAAACCAGTGTATTCACAAGTGACTGAGGAGAGAGGTTTGTCCCTGCAGGATTTGGGGGCATATCTATAGACAATAATTATTCACATTATTATCAGTTACCTAAAACTTCACACAGTTGTAAAATAGTTCCAAAGAGAGTTAAAGGGACAGGACCCTCTTAGAATCATAATCAGATTCAGAATGAGAATCAGAGGGGTATACTCCTATTTTGCATTAAAATGTTCATCAGATTTTCCCCTGGAGTGGGCTCTGAGGATTAAGTTCTTGCAAGTGTGTTCTTAGGATTTTGTCAACTAAGCGAGAGAAACTCATCAAAAGTGCTGGTGTTTTTGCATAGAACTGGAAGGGGGGGATCCCTGGGTGGCGCAGTGGTTTGACGCCTGCCTTTGGCCCAGGGCGCGATCCTGGAGACCCGGGATCGAATCCCACATCAGGCTCCCGGTGCATGGAGCCTGCTTCTCCCTCCGCCTGTGTCTCTGCCTCCCTCTCTCTCTCTGTGACTATCATAAATAAATTAAAAAAAAAAAAGAACTGGAAGGGGGCTCCCGGACGCCCCCTCGTGTTGGAGAGAGAAGATCAAAGAAGTATGTTACTGGGGATTTGGAGCAGTAAGACATAATAATAATGACTGATACAGGCTAAATACTGGTCAAGTGTCAGGTGCTGTGGTAAACTTTATGCAAATTACTTCAATTTAATCTTCCTAATCACCTTATGAAGAAGATTAGGTATCATCATACCATTTAAGTCCAGGTGAGAAAACCGAACTCCTGGGTTGGGATGTGGGTACAAGTACAGAGCATTTAGGCCGATCGGCATCTTAGGGGTCAGAGGTGTTGTAAAGTATTTTTAAGTGCTGTCTCCAGGATGGGGTCAGCGAGCGAGATTTGGGGAATAGCAATGATGGCTAGAGCCTGTAGGTGAGCGGCCAGGGCACCAGCAGGGCCAACCAAGGCGCTGCAGGAGGCTGGTGTTAGGGGCCAGAGGCTCTCTGGGTGCAGAAGAGAGCGCTAGACAAGCGCTGGGGAGGGAGGGAGGCAGTCTTCCCAGAGAGGCTGTTAAAACTGGGCACGAGAAGATAGGTCAGGGGTGAAGCGATGACGAGGGATACAAACCACAATCCCATCTCTCCAAAGAGAGACTGAGGAGCCTCGGACGCCGACCTCGGGGGCTGTGCCTTCAGGGAAGAGCAGGTTAGAAAGTCCTTGGCCTGGGGGATCCCTGGGTGGCGCAGCGGTTTGGCGCCTGCCTTTGGCCCAGGGCGCGATCCTGGAGACCCGGGATCGAATCCCACGTCGGGCTCCCGGTGCATGGAGCCTGCTTCTCCCTCTGCCTGTGTCTCTGCCCCCCCCTCTCTCTCTTTCCTCTCTCTCTGTGACTATCATTAAAAAAAGTCCTTGGTCGGATTTGAGTAGAAAAACAGGAGAGGAGCAGCCCGGGTGGCCCAGTGGTTTAGCGCTGCCTTCAGCCCAGAGCGTGATCCTGGAGACCCAGGATCGAGTCCCATGTCGGGCTCCCTGAGCCCTGCATGGAGCCTGCTTCTCCCTCTGTCCGTGTCTCTCTCTCTGCCTGTCTCTCTCTCTCTGTGTGTCCATCTTGAATAAATAAAATCTTAGAAAGAAAAACAAACAGGAGAGGGGGAAGCAGGGTTCTTGGAATAAGGACAAGGGCAGATTGGGGGCACACGGAAGGGGGCCGAAGTCTGAGCACAGCGCCACCTTCCAAGAGCACAGCCAGGCGCAGAGGGCGGGCCGCTGCTCCCTCGGGTCTCTCCCCGCCCACCTTTGGCCCAGGACAGGGTCTCCAGCCCAGGCTTCTGCTGCTGCCCTCCTGGGGCCGGGGACCCGCACAGGGATGAGGGTGAGGATGCGGTAGTCCACGGGGAGGCCTTGTCCCGCTTACAAGTCTAGGGGCAATCAGAAGGGGTGTCAGGCCGACCGTGGGTGCTGACTAGGGCCCACGAGATGGGGGTTTTCCGGGGTGCCAGGGGCAGAGAAGAGCCCGGGTGCTCGAACCCGCTGCTGCGCTCGCGCTGCCCTGAGGGTCTTTAGCTGCGCCAGCCCGGGAGCCCCGCGGGGCCTGGTGCAGGGCAGCTGCCGGGCGGGGGGATGGCCCTGGGCTTCGTCCTTGGTGTCTCGAGTGACATCCGGCGGGGAGGGAATGCTGTTCCAGGTGGGTCCCAGGTGGGTCCTAGGCCCTCTCCCCTGTTAGTGGAAGGGAAGGCATTTAGGATCAAGGCACCAAAAGGGGAGCGTTGCGGGATGGGGGATTAGCGCCGCAAAGAAGAGCCCATGAGGCGGGTGTTTGACAGCTGTCAAGGACATTTTCTTGGCGAGTTACGACATGAAGTAGCAGGGACGGGGACTATAGGATGGAAGGCTGAAAATTGGAGTAGGGGAAAGTGTGCAGGAGCTTGGACCCCTCAAGGTAAGTGTTCTAGGAAGCCAAAGACAAAGGCTCTTGGGGAGGAGTGGGAGGAAAATCGAATGGGGATTAGAAAAGCCCCAGCGTCGCCCCTCAGGGCTGGGAGAGGTGGAAATTTAGGGAATTGAGAATTGGTAGAGTGTTTAGAGCCTTAGAAAGTAGAGTCCTTTGAGGGCGCACAGAGCCAGAGACTGGATCGCGGCTTATAGGGTGCCCCCTGATGGCCGTTTGGAAGAGTGCAGAAACATATCCAATATTCGCACAATGAGACATTTTTGTGAAAAGAGAAAGACGGAAGGATGGACAGTGAAATAGGAAAAGCGATATAAAGTGAAAGAGATGGAGGCTTAGGAAGGAGAAGGGAGAAAAAGAAGAAAACATACAAGGGGTAGCGGTTCTGAAGCAGATGCCTTAGGGGGCAGGGGCCAAGCTGCCCTCCTCCCAGCCTGACAGGCCGGGGGCTGGGCTAATCCAAAGGTGAGGAACAGCTGGCCAGGCACAGTGCCGCAGGTCCCCCGCACGGCAGGGGCATGCTCTGTCTGATATGCCCTTCTCAGCTTTAACTATTACACACTGCACAGAACAGAATATTAGTTGAATATGAATTAGAAATTTAATAAACAAAAGTAAGTAGACTTCATTCATTCTGGAAAACAGCCAAATGCTTAGGAATTGCAAAACCTACCCCATTCCCAACCCCCAACAGACACCTCAAATTGTAGCATCAGTAAAACAAGTCATTGGGGACTTTACTTTCTGATCACAGAGCTGTTTAAACTAAATTGTGAGCGTTAACTTACTGACTTTCATTCAAATAACTTTTGGCCCAATAACATGTAGTATGAGGGACAGTTTTCAGTTCCGGGCTCATGCTACATCCTCTCTCTAGTACAGTCTGATAAGAAAGTTTCTCAAGTCATAGTTTGTAAAGAGAACTCCGGTCTGGAGGAGGACAGAGACTGGTCCACTTCTTCATTTTCTGGTGCTAATCCAAGTAGTTTTTTACCTTTTTTTGTTCAATTTGCATCTCAATGGTGAGGAGCTCTCTCGACTGTTCCTCACTATAGCCATTTGAGGAGCATGGAAAAATGACTCTTCGCCGCAGCTTGTAGTATTTTCCTATTTCCCTCCTAGTTTCCCCTGGACCCTTCAGGACCATGGGATAGGCTCTAAAGCTTAATGTCACAAAAAAGAAAATTGAGAATTATGGATTAGATCACTTTCTCAAAGAAATAAAAATAACTCTGATACCCTGTGGACTAGACCCCTGATTCCTTTGAATTTTAGTCCATTGCCTTTTAGACCTTTGCTAGTCCCTCTCTGCAGAATCTGGAGGCTGAGAGATTCACTTTGCAAACTGAGGAAGTGATGCGCTGAGTCACCTGAGGTGTCAATCACACACATTCTTTCTCTACTCCTCCTCTTTTTCCTTTCCAAATTTCAAATAAATGGTAATCTTTCTCGGGAGCTTTTAGTTCAGCTTACCATCCTAGCCCTTGTCATTTTAATTCTTTCAACTGAGAGCATCTCATATATTTGTCCTTTAACTTTTAAAAAACATTGAGACTCTGTTTTTCACAAATTAGGGACTGAGGTCAGAAAATTAGAGAGATGGATGTATAAACTAACTCCAGTATGGTGTGATACATGAACCAGTCCAGATATGTACAAATGAAGTCAGATGTCTGGGAAGGGACAGTTTAATTTGTCTTGGAGGTATGACTTGACCCCAGAGATGCAGATACTTTTAATTGGATGTTAAAAGGTAAATACAAGAGAATGAGAGTAAAATGTTGAAGCTGAGCATTTTTCAAGGAAGGGAATGGCATAGAAGAGTAAAAAAAATTGTAGTTGGTTAAAGAAGGGAATGTATTTCATTAGAGCTAGAACCTGGAGGGTGGAAAGAGAGGGCAGGAATAAATACACACACACACACACACACACACACACACACACATACACCATATATACATACACATATACATATTATTCAGCACCAGGATCCCTGCTCAGCAGGAGCTTGCTTCTTTTTCTTTCTCCCTCTGCCTACCTCTCCTCCGATTGTGTTCTCTCTCTCTCTTTCTCTCTCTGTCAAATAAATAAATAGAATCTTAAAAAAGAAAAAAGAAAGAAAATTAGGAAAGGTTAGAAAAAGGGAACAAGTGGCTGAAGGAAGGGGGCAATTCTAGAACCAGTTAATGGGTTATAGGTGGGGTATAACTGCTGTTACAGTTTAGGTATATGCAAACCTAAGGAGAAAGATTGAGAGAGATTATTGACTGAGAGCACTTATTTTAATGTTATGCTACCTTTGTAGTGACATTCTGATTTACGTCTCTGTTCTCCCATGTAGTAGCTGGATGATCTTGAATGGTTAAACTTAAGGTGCCTCAGTTTCCTCATCTTTAAAAGTGTACTGAAGTTCCTACCTCCTAGGGTCGTTAGGATTGTTAAGTGAATTAATACATACAAACTAATTAAAATTGACCCTAGCCATATTACTACACCTTCAATATATGTTGGTTGCCATTAGAAGCACTGTTGCTAAAAACTAAGACTAGATCATTTGCTGAGAGTTATTTAAAGAAGTAAGTTAGGGCTAGAAGGAAAAGGTAAAAAAAAAAAAAAAAAAAAAGATGAGAAGATGCTATTGAGAACAGAAGAGCAAGCCCTCCAAGGATGACTGAAGAATTGTTAGATATAGCTGGATATCCATCTGAACTGCCCTCAGACACTCTGTGCTTCCTGGCCTTTTCTAGGGACCAGAGTCTTGGAGTCTGGTACACTTTTAGTGGTTAGAAGAGTCCTCTGAACCAGTGCTTAGCCAGTCAGCTGTAGGTCTGCTTGATTATTGCTTACTCTGCAAGCCTAGGAGCCAACAATGAGGTTGACAGCTTTCTATTTATTTTTAATTTTTTTATACAAATTGATTGGTATATTACTTCTGATAGAATATTAGAATTTACATGAAGATAAGAATGCTAATCTTGGACCATATGGCTAAAAACCAAAGTTTGGCACACTACTTGGGTTTCTAATGAATATTTCATTTTGTATAGTTTGTCAGATTTATGGACTATATATACATCTAGTTATATGAAATTAAAAAGAAAAGGGCAGCCAGTGTGAATTGGAGAATTTCTGAAGTATTTGTAAATTAAATTTATGACAGCAATGTTTTGCAACTGTAGGCAATGATTATGAAAATGGAAATCACCCTCTGGATTCCATGTTCATGTCACTAGTAATATGTGGGTACTGAGGAAAAGCAAGCAAAAAACTAGCAATGTTAAAATGATTAAATAGCAAGAGACAGTGAATTAATATTATGAGCAACTGGGAGTAATGTGTAACTGGAAATTAGCAGAAACATTTGGAGAAAATGAATAGAATTAACTAAATGTTGCTACATACCTAGAGTATATCCAAATATTTCACTGTAGCAAAAACTCAGTACTACAATACCATCTTTTTATTTGATAGACTTCCAGATGTCATTTGAGAAATTCCCCATATATCCCCTTATTGATAATAGAACTAGAGAAGAGTAATAACCAAGTTGAAATTAGAAACTAAAATCTTGGAAGATATTTCTGCAGTTATATAGCTTAGTAGACCTTTAGAGCTCTGTTGTCAAAACATTATTGGTGGAGAAATCAATTAGGTGGTTTGTAACCAGAATTTTAAAACATCGAATAAGACAGCAAGTATCAGAGTAATTAGAGCCAATGTTCTGTGATACTTTTGTTTCGTGTGTGTGTGTGTGTGTGTGTGTGTGTGTGTTTGTACAGCATTGTGAAGTAAAACTAATGGCATACTGTAGCTTTCAAGTGTTTGAAAAATAATCATTTAATACATTAAAGAGATGACACTTAGAATTGATTATAAAGTACATACTAAAATTGAATTATTAGAAAATCTTACTAATTAATTGATCAACCGCTGCAAAATTATATTATGACTGAGAAATTTCAAAAACAGACAAACATAGAGAAATTCAGAGACAGATCAAAATTGGGCCCTTCTTTTTCAGAAGGTAAGGTGAAGTTTAGTATTTTACTAGGTTGAATGAAAGTCTAAGAACAACATGTTTTTTTTTTTTTTACCTCAGGGGGACAGAAGCCAAAACAAAGACTCAAAAATTGAAAGTACAGGAAGGGTTAAGGCAAAGCGAAAAAAAAATGGTCCAAATGGTCTGAAAGGCTGTATGTTGAGGCAATTGTTTATGCTGTAGCCTCTCCTTTTTCCTGCACTCTAGGACACTTTTGTCTAATTACATAGTATCTAATATGAGTAATGCAGGCTATTCTTATTCAAATGAAAAAAATGACATGTAATATGTATCATATTTTTATCCTAGTGCTTTTTGTTGGGATCACCTGATGGCCAATTTGTTGGAAAATCATGGCATAAACTACTAGGCTTGTGTGATGTACACTTATCAGGATCCCCACCGCCTCCTCTTCTCTAAATGTAACTCTTTCATGAAAGTTAGAATATACTTTGAGCATTTTTAAAAAAATGTTGATATAGTGTCTGTGTCCTCTTTTAGGGCACAAATTCCCTTAGGGGAGAGCCCAGTCATGTTTGTCTTTGAACTAGCAGTACTTTGAATGTTGCCAACTTCACGAAAGCAGGAAAGGAATACCCATTTACTGACCTGAACAGCTGAATTGATCTAAAAATGGGAATGAAAAACTGCCAGAAAAGAGGATACAATCATAAGGAGGATCAAAATCTTAAAAATTATCAAATGCATGTGTTAATTAGAAACAGCCACAACAATGAATCTAATGTCTGATTATTTCACTGTTTCTCATGTCTTCGAATACCTGTTATTTTCTTCCTCTTTAAAATGAACCAGTGAAGTTAATCAATGAGGAAAACTAGTGTCTGATAAATGACTTATTCCTTTGAGAGGTGGTGTCAGCTAGTGGTTTGGTGCACAGTTCCTATTTCCAGAGACCATCTATGTTCAGTAGCAGAATTTCTGCAAGATAGAGGACCTCTCAAATCAAACTGCCTTGTGAAATAAAGGGAATGTATTAGCTAACATAAGTGAAAGGACTTATGAGTTTACAGGAAAATGTATTTGTAGTTTCAAGTCCACCACTTCTCTATGCTTATTAGCTAATTACTCAGATTTGTTTCTGTTATTGTTCAAAATTTTGCAGGAATACCCTATCATACATGTGCATACTGAAACACCCAAGTGAAAAGAATATACTATTGATTTGTGTTTCCCAACAGAAGTCCCAAAATTTATTTTGGTTCTACTTGTTTCGAATCCTTGGATCAGTTGTGTCTGGTTCAGGTCATGATCTCAGGGTTGTGAGACTGAACCCCATGTCAGTCTCCATGTTCAGGGGAGTGTCTGCTTGACATTCTCTCTTTCCTTCTCTTTCTGTCTCTCTCCTCACTCATGTCTGTCTCTCTCTCTCTCTCTCTCTCTCACACACACATATAAATAAATAAAATCTTAAAAACAAACAGAATCCTTAGATCACATGATCACCTGTAAAGCATGCACAGGGATCAGAGGAAAGGATCAGGGGGGATAGGCACAGCCAAAGTTGAGGACTCTCTCACAGCAGTTGAGAATGGAATAAAATTCCCTGAAACGACATGGATCAGGCCAGGAAAGTAGGCTCTTGCCTCCTTCTTTTTCACTTGCCATTTACATGTTAAAGAAATAAACCATTTGTCCTGTAATTTCTAACATTTTGGAGTTGGCTGATGGCATCTCCAAGGTGTTATTTAACAAGCTCTGATTCCTTATGATTTATCATGCTGACTTGGGAAGGTGAGGGGAGGAAACATTATGGCTCAAGTGCCATAGACTCATACTATTTGCACCATGATAGAGTAAATTTTATTTAATAAATATTCCTTATTTGTTATATGCTCTTAAGGCACTTTCCAGAGATTTTAAATGTTTTTTTTAAATAAATTTTACCAGTTATTGTTTTGCCGGAGACAAGAGCTCCTCATACTACCTTTGTGAAGTGGAACTCTGTATTATGATGGATGTATTTGGATTTGTTTACTGTCATTGTTTTTTATGATGTGTACTTGTCCCAGTTTTATATGTGTTTTGCCTTATTTGGGGTTTTTAAAATATTTCTTTCTTGTTTTCTCTCAATTTGTTTGAAATTTATATAGTGTATGTCTATTTTAGTAGTTATCCTTTCAATTTTACTTAGTAAGTTTAGCTTTAAAAAGTATAAAGTTAAATTAGTAGTTCTCAACTGGAAGTGACTTTGTCCCTCATAGGATATTTGGCAATGTCTGGAAACATTTTTCATCCTAAAACGGGGTGGAGTGCATGCCACTTGCATTTGATAGACAGAGGGCAGAGATGCTGCTAAACATCCTATGCCACACAGGACAGCCCCTCATAACAAAGACTTGCCCACTCCTACCCCACTGTTCTTATCACTCAGGCCTCTATTTACTATTATTATGTTTTGATACTTTCCCTACCTTTTGTGAAACCAGCCATGTTATAAATACTTTATCTTTTCTAGGCTTTAGTTGTGCTGTAGTGAGATAGTTACTTGGAACCACTAGTCAGCTGTATCACCAAGCTGGAAATTACTTTTTGTCCTTTTTAAGAGGCCATACAAGACTGTTTAGTAAAAGACAGTCCATTGCGTCTAACAGACCAGCAGTTCACACCGACAGGCTAAGGAAGGGATGAATACACTGTGTCATCATTTTGCAAATTTTACTTTTGCAATGAAGTTTCTATTCGCTGATGGTCAGCACTGTGAAATTCTAGAAGACCTCAGGGTAACAGATGCTGATATTTTCTGATAGAAATCAAGTCGGTGAAATGGGCCATGTTTTACTATGTTGCCTACATGATTTGCTTGTCTTTGCCCCCAAATTTTGAGTTCAGATTCTTTGAGATAAAACTACCGTCAATTCTTCTAGACACTGATGGATCAACTTTATAAAACACCAGTGTATAATAGCAAGAACAGGTGCTTGATGCTACCCTATTAGGGGCTCCTCTTGCCGAGAGATGGGTAGTCAACGCTGTCATTAGGTGCTGTGCAGAGCTGTCAGGTGTAATAGCTCATCTTTGACTTCCTTTGTTTTGGGAACCCATTGCTGTCAGAGTTGGAATAAGTAATTTGAACACTTTAGTTACAGCCAGCAGAAATGGAATCAATACATGCCAGGATTAACCTCAGTGATTAATCCCAGAATCAATGAACCAAATGATTATCATTTCTGTCAGCTGAAGATTCTGGGATGCAAAATTGTGATTAAAGAGGTGAGTTAATTTTCCTCTGCTGCTTTCTGTACCAGGCATATCTGAGGCCACTGTTTTTCCCCTTGCTTTGCAATGTTGCTTCAGCCAGTTCCTGTGTCACATAGTTGGGCGCTCAGAAGCCAAAATGACAAGGATGAGAGGCAAAGTCAGCTTAGTTTGGGCTGCTAGATCTCTAAGGATAATGCCAAGCTAGGGAAATTTCTAACTTTTAGATCAGAGTGATTATTCTGACTCTGGGAGTTATGGGATGTCATTTGCTGTTTTCAAAAGAGAGCAAAGGAGGCTGGAGCAAAGGCTGGGCATGCAAATGCCTAACTAAAGACTCTGAGTATCTGTCTACACAGGGCAGGAGAGGCATCTCAGTGGTAGACCTACCCAGTAGAGACCCCAGACAGAATGCATCCAATACTAGTCAGATTGAAGGATTAGCATATGCCAGGCACAGTGCCCAGGGTTCTATGGTCTTATTTCATTTAAAGATCACAGCAACTCTCTGGTTGGTGCGGTAAATATCTTCACTTTCCGTCACTTAGGCAGTGACCGAAAATTAGGCATCCATCACTTAGGTAACCTGCCTAATTTGAATGCTGACCTATCTGATTCTGGATTCTCCAGGGCTCATTAGTTCATTTGATATCATCCAGCTATGGATAAAGAGAGATGGCTCTTGTTATGAGTTGAACTGTACTCCCCAAAAAATAAGTTAGAGTTCTAACCCCACCTAACCTAGACCATGAATTTATTTGAAAAGAGGGTCATTGCAGATATAACTAGTTAGGATGAGGTCATATTAGAATAGTGTGGAGGTCTAATAATATGAATGGTATCCTATAAGAAAATAGCCATGTGAAAACAGACACAGGGAGAATGCTATGTGAAGTTGGAGGATTGGAGTGATACATCTAAAGGACGAAGAATGCCAAAGGTTGCCTACAAAACACTAAGTTGCAGAAAGAGTATGGCTCTATAAACACCTTGATTTTAAACTCTGAGTCTTTAGAACAGTGAGACCATAGATTTCTGTGGCTTTAAGCCACCCAGTTTGTGGCATTTTGTGATAGCAACCCCAGGAAACTCTTGGGTTAAGTGCATATGTACGTGTGTTTGTATTATGAGAATGTCAATTAAAGCAAGCAAGTCACACATAATCCCTAAAGCCTGCTCTGTACAGAGTACAATGTCAAGAGTGATGGGAAAGTCAGATATATGAGTCTATGTGCTTAGCTAACATAATGCTTATGATTTATTTCTCATTTACTATTTTCCAGGCACTACCCAGACAAGGAGTCCATGTCATGAAATGAGCTATACCTCTGGAGTCAGCTCTGCTTTGGTGTGAGGCCCTACTGATTTCTCAGCTTTTTAACGTTGGAGAAATGACTTAGCCTGCCCTTTGTTTCAATTCCTTAACTGTGATATGGGGATGGTGATAATAAAGAGGTTGTTGCGAGCATCAGTTAAGCTATTTAATGTGAAGTGTTTGGCACAGTGCTTGACACACAAGTGTTCCATAGATAGGATGTACAATTATGTTATCTTTGTGCTTTTAGTAACGTGCAAGGTGGGGACTGTTAGTGCCACTTTATAAGAGGGCGAAGTGACTTCCTCAGGAATGCAGAATAAGATGGCAGAAGGGGGTGCAAATCCTGTTTGTGGTTCTCCAAAGTCTGAGTTATGGTCCCTTCTACTGCACTGCCTCTTCACACCAGAGAGTATATAGCTGAGTCTGGTACATAAGAGGCTGATATACATAAGGATAAAAGGCAGTGTACACAAAATGAGTCCAGCCGGTGGTTTGACCACCCACTAAGAGTGTTCTCATCTTGTTGGGGCACTCAGGGGAGGCTTTGCCATGTGGGAAATGGGATCTTAGGACTGGCCTTTCTTCATTCATATCAGGAGCATCTATCAATCTGCTTTTTTGCCTTTAAAAAATATTTCAATAACTTTGGAGAATACTGTATCTTGAAAGAGAGGGGAAGGGTATACCAAGGGAAGAGTAAGTTGTATGTGGATAAGTTTGTTTCTTGCCCCATTAGGTTTATGAAATGGGGTAACCTGAGACTGGACATCAATATTTTTAAAAGCCTTGTTTGGTAGAAATGCCAAGAATTTTTTTTTCTTGTTACTTTAGAGATGGAGCAAAAACAGAGCCAAATACATTTTAATGGACCTTTTGGTTATGAAGATGTAAAGCCAAAATCCAGCCTCAAAATGGAAGGAGTCAAGGCAATGTGAAACTACATGATTTGCCTTGCATAATAATCTAAATATTATTTCTACCCTGGGCCAAATTTCAAGGTGGAAAGGGAAGACAACCATTTCACTAATAAATATCATACATTAGTGTAGACACTGACAGCACACACACTGAACAATTGGGGGGGGGGGCAGTAAAAGCAATTAAAGGTTCCAAAACCAAAGAACATTGTCAGTGATGGAGAAACACAAAAGCCATTTCAAATAAAATGTTCCTGAACTCTTAGCCTCAAACCACTTTCCTGATAAAATTACAGAGCTTATTCCATTTATATCTGTATTAACCTCTATATCTTTTAACCTTCTTACCATTCCAATAGTAGAAGATTAATCACAGAGCCTAATAGTGTAAATTAATGAGGGCAAATCTGAATTACTGATAGTACCAAATGCCAGAAGTGTTTAACAAGAATGTAGTTTAATTGTCTCTTGCCGTATATGCAAATAATAAATGAATAAGTACCAAGTGAAATAAAGCACATGACATAATGTGTTCAAAATACTCATCTATACTAAAAACTGCCTATTAAACATAAATGAGCTCTTGAAATTATTGAAGGATCCTCAAATATCCTTGGCTGCTAATTTTAGTGAAGATCTCTTTTAGGTCTGTGAACTTGAATATCCACAGAGGAATTATTTTGAACTTTTTACTTCATGAGGACATCAAATTTTGTTCATATGCTCATTAACAGATGAGAAACTTATTGATATTTTCTGATATACCTAAATATGCTGTCTGGGAAAGTCTGTGTTGCTTTGGCCTAAGCAAGCATTCCTTGGTGTAACAAAACAGAGAGCCAGCAGGTGGCAGTGTGTCCCTATCTTTGAGCAAGGCACTCCCTGTTTAGAAAAAGCCCCTATTTAGGCTGAAAACAAAGTAAAAAGCAAATGTTTCCTTGCTCTGTGAAAGGAGGAAATCCATCAACCATGTTCCTTTCTCTGTACAGCTGTACAGGGCTGGTGAAGTGTCTACTTCCAGAGTCCTTATCTTTTGGGGTGGGATCATCCTGCCAGCTTCCCTGTCCTCTGGCAAGGAATGGTGTCCTTGCCTTTGCACAGAGCCAATTTTGGAAAGCGCTGCTGGAAACCATTGGTCTGACATCTGAGTCAGAGATGTGCCAATCTGAAATGTGTACTCTCCAGAAAAACAGTATCTTCCAAACAGTCTTCGGGTAATGAAAAGGTGATAGGGGAACACAAGGCCTCTGGCAGTGCTGCTTATCTTTCTTCATTGCTTTTTATGATAAAACATTCCCTGGGTAATGCTCAGCAATACAAAGTCTTGAATCATTGAGCTGAAAGCAACCTTAGAGTTCATGGCCATCCTTCTCATTTCACAGGGAAACCAACTGAGGCAAACCAAAATTATTCACCCCAGACCACACAGCTGGTTATATGATAAGTCAAGCCTAGAATTTAGAGCTTACTTGCACTCAGTTACTCTTTCTTCCCTTACATTTACAATGCCTTGATATTAGGTAAAGAAAAGCTCTGAACGGGCAAGGAAAACCCTTTTTGACTGACTTCTGTGTTCTAGACATTGTGCCGTTTCTTCTGTATACACATAATCTTTTAATCTCTGGAACAAACTGCTAACTGATGTTACTCACCCTCAATTTATAAATTTATAACCTGAAGCTCAGAAAGGTTAAATGACTTGCTCAAGTTCATGCAGCTAGTAAGTAGTGGTTGAGTATTTATTTATTTATTTATTTATTTATTTATTTATTTATGATAGAGAGAGAGAGAGAGAGAGGCAAGGACACAGGAGGAGGGAGAAGCAGGCTCCATGCAGGGTGCCCTACGTGGGACTCGATCCCGGGTGTCCGGGATCGAGCCCCGGGCCAAAGGCAGGTGCTAAACCGCTGAGCCACCCTGGGAACCCCGAGATTTATGTTTTATACCTATGAAGAGAAGCAAAAGTTGGTTCTGGGAAGTTGTTAAGCACTGAGTATGGAGAAAAGTAGGATTAGTAGAGGATCCAGAGCCAAACTGATTCATCATTTGTCTTTGCAAATATCACTCTGCCTTTCATGGAATGCTTTCCCCAGTACTGTTTTTATATTTGCGTCCTCCCACAAAACATTTCTCTGAACTGCTATTCAGAGCGCTTAATCCTCTGAACAAATGTATTACTTATGATTGGTGCCCCTTCAGACATATAATCATTTATTGCTTTTAAGAAACATTTACTTCTTCATGTGTAAAGAATATTTTCTTCTATTTTGAAAATAGGTGGTCACTAAATATTTTGATAGACTAATGAATTAAATATTTAAGTAGCTATATGGAGTTTACAAAAAGAGGACACATCCCTCAAGGGAATATTACTGCTACTCTTTTAGTTTCAATATTTTCTAGTTTTATGAGTTCAGAATTTCATACGGAGAGATGATTAACATCATATGACATTAGGGGAATGCAAATGAAATCAACAATGATATACCAACTACACATCTATTAGAGTGATCAAAATCCATAACATCAGTATACCAGATGCTGATGGGGATGTGGAGCAACAAGAACACTCAGTCATTGTTGATGAGGATGCAGAATGGTACAGCCTTTTTGGGAGACAGTTTGTTTCTTACAAAACCAGATATACTCTTACCCTAGGATCCAACAAATGCACTCCCTGTTATGTTTACTCAAAGGACAAGTAAAATTACATCCATATGAAACTTGCACACAGATGTTTATAGCAGTTTATTTATTTTTTAAAAAGATTTTATTTATTTATTCATGAGAGACATGGAGAGAGAGAGAAAGAGAGAGAGAGAGAGGGAGAGAGGTAGAGACATAGGCAGAAGGAGAAGGAGACTCCACGCAGGGAGCCTGATGTGGAACTGGATCTCAGGATCCCAGGATCACGCCCTGGGCTGAAGGCAGCTGCTTAACCGCTGAACCACCCAGGCATCCCTATAGCAGTTTAATTCATAATTGCTGAAACTTGGAAACAACCAAGATATCCTTGGTAGGATAAACTATGGTACATCCAAACAACAGAATATTATTCAACACTAAAAAGAAATGATCTATCAAGCCATGAAAAAATAAGTAGGAATGCCTGAGTGAATGCATATTACTAAATGAAAGAAGCCAGTCTGAAATGACTACATACTGTATGAGTCCAACTAGACGTTCTGGAAAAGGCAAAATAAAGTTTTTAAGAAAAAAAGAGCATGGTGTTTGGTGAGAGGGATTAATTCAGAATTGGAAGGAATATGACAAATTTGTCTGCCTGGTATTGCTGGGTAGGGTAGTGAGGAATGCTGAATTGCTACAGATGTCAGTATCGAGGATGTAGGGATATGAATTTCAACTTAACCCAGAACTGAACAAGAAACAGATTAGGACAGGAAGTTTGGTACTATTTATAATCCTGACCAAGTACTAAATAACAATATTGCAAGAAAAGCCTAAAGAAAAGGATGGCATGAGACTGTCTTTAAAAAGCACATATTCCTAGGGTGCTTGGGTGGCTCACTCAGTTAAGTGTTCAATTCTTGGTTTCACTCAGGTCATGATCTCAGGAGATCAAGGCCTCCATCAGGCTCCACACTCAGTGGGGAGTCTGCTTGTGATTCTCTCTCTCTCTCTCTCTCTCTCTCGTCCTCTGCCCCCACTCACACACTCTCTCTCTTTCTCTAGAATAAATAAATCTTTAAAAAACACAGATTCCTTGGCAGGTTAGGTTTCTATATTCACTTCTGTTATTACATACAAATTATGTTTTTATCCAGCTACAACTTCTGGATGTTCAATCAAGAGGTATTTCTCACCCTACATAAGAATACTAATATTCTTAGTCTTAAAATGATCCTTCTTTTAGAGTTATTTTGCCTCTGAGCAAACACAAATATCTCACCTGTGCAGCACTGGAAGCCTTTGTAACAGTATGTAAATTCACTGTTGAAATCAGTCATTCCAAATGACTATCTCTGACTACCTCAACTACATCACTAATCCTGGTGTCTTTTGGATTTGGGGCCAACATTTGTCTATGCACAAGAGAGTCGCTGGCAGTAGACTATACATAAGTCCAAAGTCTGAAATAGGGTTCACTCTTTGAAATTGAAAACTGAAGAAAGAAAGTCTGTGACTTGGCCAAAGGCCCAGTGTTTGATCTGTATAAGAACCAAAGCCTTCAGACTCCCAAAGTCTTTATTCGTATGGCTCTGTTTCTGCAAGAGGTAGCTAGAAAGCCAAATTCATAATTTAACATATAATTTTCACTGAGAAGATTTAAATGTCTTTGGCCAGATGCATGGATAAAAGTTCAACATTCAGTTTATTAAGTTAAGCCAGGGATATTTCAAATACATAATAAACCTTTCAAGGTCAAGAGTGATTTTTGGTTTTGAATATAGAAGCTGTTTTGCCTATCTTGCCATTGAATTCATTTTGAAACCCAAGTTCTGTTCTGTGGCTGCAATTCAAGAGGCATACTCTTGTTGTAGAGCCCAGCTCTTGGGCAAGCACAGCTGCAGGAAAGCCAGGCTGATACACTACTCTGCTGAGAAGGACCTTGACCTCACTTTCCCCACAATGGCTATGGCTCACCTCCTCTTTACCACGGTGTCAGTTTTCATTACCTTGACATTTCTCACGCTTTGATGTGTGATATGAAATGGTAGCCTTTGGCAATAGATGGGGAAATGAGGCTTCACAGGGACATAGAGTGCTTGCCAAAGGAAAAGTGTGGAAAATGGATGTGACAAGGTTATTCAGATTGCTTTCTTAAGAAGTTTCAGCTCAGCTGTACATGATGATGCTACCAGTTGCTGCTCCAGCTTGTTTATTACAAAGGTAGCTGCGTATCCCTGTGTGAATTTGTCATGGATGCTTTTGCCATCATGCCTAGCATGAGGAAGTACTCTCTGGTAGAGAAAACAACCTAACCAGTCATCTAGGAAAGCTTCATGAGCACCATTAATTTCCATTTTAATTGTTGAGACTTCAAAATTATAATGGTGACCTTTTGTTTCTGTATTGTTATCGCTGACTCTGTTCACAGGTTTTATTTTGTTATTGTTTAGAAAGAGCCTTTATGCTATAATTGGATTAAAGAATTCCTTTAGTCTGGTTTCTATCTATAGTAAAATAACAAAATAACAGCAATAAAAATATTCAGATGACATTGTCTAATTTTTTTTTCTTAAGATGCTGTAATGATAAGAATATGGGGCTGGAGCATAAGAGGGCAGAGCCAGAAATTTAATATAAATTTCCAAAAGGACATGTGAACCAGGTATGGTCCGGAATGACAGTGCTATCTAATGGGACCCTGTGTGCTGGCTGGATGTTAGCAGTAGGCTGTTTTAGGCAGGTGGGTAATGGCAGTATGATTCCAAAAGATGGATCTGTTTGATACCAGGACTCCATTCATCCAGTGGCTAGAGGAAGAGTGTGTGGGGGAGAGAGTATTTGCTTGAAGTCTGGCTTCTTTCACTGTATTAGTTTTCTATGATGGCATAACAAATTTACACAAACTTAGGGACTTAAACAACATAAATTTATTATCTCTCAGTTTCCATGGGTCAGTTCAGGCACGAGTTGCCTGGGTCCTCTGCGCAGGGTTTCATCAGGCCAAAATCAAGGTGTCATCCAGAGCTGTCATCTCAATCTGAGGTTTTTAGCTATTTCAAACTCACATGGTTGTTGGCAGAACTCGTTTCCCTGGGTTGTAGGACTGAGACCCTCAGCATGTAGAGGCCATGCCTCTCCACAGGCAGCTTACAATGTACCAGCTTGCTTTCTTCTTCCAAGTCAGGAGGAGAGTACCAACGATCTTCATTCCCTTTTATTTTTATTTTTTTCCATTCCCTTTTAAAAGCCTCACTTAACTAGTTCAGGCCCACCCTGGTTAATCTCCTTGAATAACTCAAACGTAAGCGATTACAGCCTTAATTATATTTACAAAATACCTTCACCTTTGCCACATTCTATTGGCCAGAAGTAAATTACAAGTTCTAATCAGCAACCATGGGTATAATACGAGGGGGCAAAGATCAAGGGGGTGGTCATACAATTCTGCGTATCAGTCTCTATCACCTTACCTAAACTGTTATCATAGGACCATTGTTGCCTCTTTGATTGCCAAGTCCCTTAGCCTCTTCTCAGCTCCCACCTCTCTGTGGCACGGAGCACTGCTAACCATTGTCCTCATTCTTCTTGGGATTTTCTGTTGTTACTATCTCACAGTTCCCTACAAGCGAGGCAGTGTAAAATTAGCGAAAGCATATGATACTTGTAGTCAAACAGAACCAAGTCTTAATTCCAGCTCTCTTAGCAGAAATAATCTGCAAGTAGCTTGCATCTGTGCTTAAATGATGCCGGCAGGAATGGAAAATACAAAGGAGCTTCTCCTCCACCACTTCCCCATTTTAGTCTACCTGAGTACCTTCCATTAGCAGAACGTAAATGGAAATCAGTAGTTTCTACCAAGGGAATCTGAGAAATACATATTGCAGACTCCACCCCCAGAATCCCACAGCAACACAGAATTTGGTCTTGAAGCTGAGAGACAGTAGGTAGATAATGGGCACAGGTATCGACCTATTGCAAATACCCATTGTAAATAACAGTAACAGTTGAGCGGAAACATCTGAGCCCCTTGTTAACAACAATCTGAGATAATAAACATTCCCTTTGGGAACAATTCAATTTCTTGCCTCAAATATACAATATTCTTTTGTCTTAAAGTATTTCTCTCCACTCTTCAAACCTGTTTGGCCAGTTAACAGGAGCTTTCTACTTTATATCTGCACGAGTTCAACACATAGACTGAAGTTTCCTGGGTACCCCTTACAGAGTTTCACCCCTTGTGCTTTTTCAGACTCATTGAAATCACTCACTGAATTCCTGTTTCTGAAAGTTCTACCCTTCAGGACTCCACGGTGCTCTTGCTTTCCTTCTCAACCCTACTTGCCTAGTACTTTGAATTACAGAAGCTTGGCACTTAGCAGGCCCCACAGTAGGGACTGCAGTAAAAGCAGAATCAGTTCTGATCTAGCTGTGACAGGAGAGACTGACTACTCATGATGCTGCTCCCTCCTCACCTGACCAAATGATATTCTGACGCACTTAAAACCATCAGCTGGCAAGGCTGCAAGAGACCGGCCTCCTAAGGGTTAATCCACTTGTACATTAATCTGCTTCTTTTCATTGTGCCTTTTATTGCTCTGGGTTATTGTAAAGGTGCAGAGATTAATTAGCAGATTTAAAACCTTGAAAGCTTCATTACATAATTTTAGTCATCAGCAAACCTTGGGAAAACTTAAAAAATGAAGGCACTAAATCATTTTAATTGGAAATTTAACTGGGTATCTTTATAGAATATTTTATTGCTTGTCTTCTGAACAGACAGCTGCCTTAATGTGTCCTTAGATACTGAGTTCTTAGCTAGAATGCTCCTCAGGAGATCTTGTTCTTGTCTTGGTTTGAAGAGGCGGGATCTGTCTATGGCAACCAGTATCATTAAATACAGGCAGGCCCTGCTTTAAGAAGTCCTACCATCTGAAAGCCAGAGAATGTGAATATGCAAATTATCTCTTACAAGAAGAATCTGCTTTTTAATTAAAAAAAAAAATAGATTCCTAAAATAGTGCACTTCTTTCTGTTTCCACAGGATAATTTCATTGGTAAGAATTTATTTTTTTCAGTTATTCTGGGGCTCACTGGGCTCCAGGAAACTCTGCTGCACCTGGAAATGTTGTCTTCATAGAGCTTCAAATTGTGAGCAGAACAATAAATGCAGGTGGGAACTGAATAGTCTCTCAGCTGCATGGGCACCCTGCTCTCTGGTCAATACCAGGCTGACCTCATCCCCATCTTGCTATGCATTTTATCAAGGGTAAGATAGGAAAAGGATAACCCCTGAGGTCCCATTACTTGTTCAAAAAGATGATGCAGGTCCCTTGACCAAGAATAAAAGTGAAAGTGGAAAGAGAAGTAAAACATTTTTGAACAAAATTTAAAAAGTAAACCATGGCCTTAACACAGACTTAATGGGTTGTTTTCCTAAAAGTGCATTGGATCAAGGTTACCAATTCTCTTGAATCCTCTGTGAAGAATGAGAGACAGACCTCTGGTCTAGGTTTGGCCTCTTAGAGGTGGCATGAGCCATCACTGACCCCAACCAAGATCACCTCAGATTCATGATGTTTCATCCAAGTTGCTAACAATTACGGGGGCGGGGGGGTAGATCAGTTCAAGTTTCCACATTGTCCTGTATATATTGCTCTGAATTGCTCCATCTGCATATAGTTCTTCCTGCTGTCTGTTGCCAAGATCTCTTGTCTAGACTTTCTGGAGAGGCCATGGGGGCAGAGCACAGAACAAAAGCCCAAGCACTATCTTTAGCTTGTGTCTGTCGCTCCCCATTTCTCAGGAATTCTGGGCTTGTTTTTTTTTTTTTTCTTCCCATTTTAATCTCTGAGCCTGTGTGTGGGTGCACGTGCTTTTGAGCTTCTGTTTGTCTCTATTAATATGTAGTTTAATCATATGGAATGATTCATGTTACTTTCTTTTTTTATAATAGGCACTCAGAGTCAAATATAGACCTTGGAGTTGCACTTCACTGTTTGTTGTGTTTTATATATGAACAGTTTTGTTCCTAAGAAAATCCTTTGAAATGTATCCTTTGAAAAAAAGGCATATTACCTTTTTTAAAAACTATGGTTGTGATAACACTGACGGTAATTTCCAAGTAAAGATATTTCCCTATCTGTATGATTTTTTCGATCATGTCTTTAAAATTAATTAAGTTATCAATACCAGTTATGAAAAAATAATTCTGTCTCCTTTGGAAGTCTGACTCATACAAACATTTAAGACAGCAATGCCCAGAGAAAATCATTAATCACTGATTATGAGTTTCTATGTTTCTAGCCAGACTTCTTCACCTCCTTCTGCAGCATCAGTGCCAACTCTTTCCTCCTTGGGATTGTGCTTGGATCCGGGAGTGAGTGAGGATTTGTATCAAATTTAGATGTTTATTATTAATCTGTATCAGCATCCAAGAAATGTCCCTGTTCCTATCTGGTCTTCAGATGTCAGTTTTCAGTGACACAGGCCATTACAGACCTTCTTTGAATCCTAACCCTAAAGCAGCTCCCATTCTGCCACAATCTGTGTCACTTATACACATGGGAACTATCTCGCTGTCCCTCACAATATTTGGGGGTTGGTTGGGGGCATCTGTTCTGAAGCTTCTCAGGCTTGGTCATGCATCACAAATATTTTTTTCCATTCCAGCCCCTGGAACAGTATCTATAACTTACTTCAACCATCAATCTTCAATATATTTGCCTGCAAATTAAACTGAGTTCTTCTTATAAGTTACCTTTCTATTTAGAGAAGGCCAGTCTCTTCATATCTCTAGAATTAAGTAATTTTGCTTTATTATACAAATTTTCAAACATATGAAAGTTGGAAGTGTTGTAGTGAACATGCATATACCTACCACATAGATACTAGATTGTTAATATTTTGCAATCTATTCTTTATCTCATGTCTATCAATATATTTATTTGTCTATCCATCTTTCAATCTTTTTTGGTTACATTTAAAGTAAGTCCTCTTCTACATTGTATGAAGGTTGGTCTGTGGAAAAGAATATAGCAGAAGTGATGGTGTGTGACTTTTAAGGCTAGATAATGACAGGCACCAAGCTTTTTGCTTTACAACATTCCTTGGCTTGTTCACTCAAGGGAAAGCCAGCTATCATATCACGAGCAGCACTATGGAAAGACTCACATGGTGAGGAATGGAGGACTCTTGCCAACAACCATATGAGAGGCTTGGAAGAGGATTCTCCAATGTCAGTCAGGCCTTCAGGTATTATAGCTTCTCCTGTTATCTTGATTTGAAACTTCCTGAGAGAACCTGAGCCAAAACCACCCAACACAAGTTGCTCTCAAATTCTTCACCTATTATAACTATATAATATAATAAACATTTGTCATTCTAAGGTACCACATTTTGGGGTGATTTTTTTTTTTTTACAGAGCAATAGATAGCTAATATAATACTTTATCCTTAAATACTTCATCATTCATAGAACCAAAATAGAAAATTAAGTAGAATTCAATATTTGTTTTCTGGGTTTTTTTTTAAAGGCTAAGCTTACATACAATAAAATGCGCAAAATCTTAAGTCATTCATTGAATTTTGACTAATACATACACCAAGTAACCTATTATCTATCTAGGTATCCCTATTATCTATCTGAAAAGATCCCTCATAATTTTTCCTAGTCAATATCTGCCTTATCCTAGACACAACTTTTATTCTGATTTTTATCACAGGCTAATGTTTCCTGCTCAAGAAATGAATACAAATTGAACCATACAGCATATACTGTTTTTGCAAGGCTTCTTTCACTCAGCATATTGTTTATGAGCTTCATCCTCTAGTTTGTTCCTTTTTTATTGCTGACTAGTTTCCCTCTATATCTCTACCATGATTTCTAAAAATCTACTAACCTATTTTTAGGTTGTTTTTAGCTATTATTAAGAAATTGTCATAAACATTCTCGTTCAAGCCTTTTTTTCCAGAAATATGTTCTTATTCCTTTGAATTAAAGATGTAGGAGTGAAAGTGCTGAGTCATATGGCAATTACACATTTCAAATTAGAAGAAACTACCAGGTCTGTGCCAAAGTGTCTGTATCATTTTACACCCCCCTTAATAATATATGAGTTCTGGTGGTGCCACATTCCTATCAATACTTTTAATTTTAGCCATTATGATGAGTGTGTGTTTATCTCATTGTAGTGTTTTTCTTCTGTTTCCTAGGTCACACTTATTCAGAGGTATTATTTTCCCTTTTGACTACAGGATAATGTTTCATTTCTCTGATTCACATGGTTTTTGTTTTGTTTTTTAAATATTTACATGTAGGCTTTTGTTGTGTTTTGATTTATTTTTAGACTTCCATATGCTCATCTTGAATTCAGAAGCAATCTAATCAGTTCTTACTTTTGTTTACTTTTGACTGGGGAAGTTTTGTTTTGTTTTTGTTTTTGTTTTAACATGGTTTAAAACGAAATCCCAGAAAGTGAGCATATATTTACATAAATAAGTCTGTCTAGATCACCTTTTCTTTGAGTAGAAAGCCACATTGCAGAGTTATCCAGGTAAACACAAGACATCTTCAAACATACATAGGGATGCATGTAGATCCTGAGGTAGACACGCATAGCCTTTGGCTCAAACTCACTGTTGGGAAGAGACACATTTGGCAACTCATATCTGATGGAGGGACTATTTCTTTATTTTTCTATCTTCTTTTCACTCTTATTAAAGTGAGTTTTGGAAATCTACAGTGTCCAGTATGTAAAACCGCCACAGTTCTTCCTTCTTCTGTTCTTTCTTGCAGTACTTCACTTGTTGAGACAGTATTCGAGTGATAATTTACTGTACTATCTTTCTTCATCCTGGATTATTTTCTGTGAAGATTTCTTCTTTGCATACATCTTAAATTTGGTGCACATTTCTCCCAGCTTTTGT
The DNA here is from genome assembly GCF_018345385.1 of Vulpes lagopus. NCBI lineage: Eukaryota > Metazoa > Chordata > Mammalia > Carnivora > Canidae > Vulpes > Vulpes lagopus. The sequence continues at coordinate 89,057,022 of NC_054828.1, read as the reverse complement.
TATTATCTTTCTTTTTCTCATGAATTTTCCCAGAAATGGGCATAAGAAACTGAAGGGAGATCTAAGGGGCATCTCTCATGTTTTCAGTTCTTCTTTAGCACTCATACATTATATGGATCTTGGTGGTGAGGGCTGCATTTTGCTCCTATTTTTATTACTCAGATTTCCTAACACATAGAAGGATTATTAAAAATATGTTATATTTGGTTGGACTCTACTGACCAACATCTAATTTTTATGGACAATGAAATATTTTTTAAAGATTTTACTTATTTATTTATTCATGAGAGACACAGAGAGAGAGAGAGAGAGAGAGAGGCAGAGACACAGGCAGAGGGAGAAGCAGGCTCCACACAGGAAGCCCGATGTGGGACTCGATCCCAGGATCCCAGGATCACACCCTGTGCCAAAGGCAGGCACCAAACCACTGAGCCACCCAGGGATCCCCAATGAAATATTTTTTGAAAGCCATATGGCAACAGATTCTTTACTCCATTACCTTCCCTAGGCTAACTAGCATTCATGTTGTGACAAGTATGGGGCCAGAGGGAAGCCACAGTCTTCCTGATCTCAGCTTTCTGTATCTTGGTGACCCAATTTTCTGCAAGCTGCACTATGTAACATATCACTTAAAACACTGAACTTGATTACTATACAGAAACTACAGAACTACAGTTCACAGAAAGAATGTGGTCAGAGGGTTGGGATTATGTGAGAGTAGAGGAAGAGTACAGGTGGACAGGAAATTCAGAGGTCAGAGGGGCAATAGCTGTAATCTGGTCAGAGGAACCAGATTATACATAGAAGAATTTGAACTCAGTGCTGGCAACAGCTGATGGTGCCCCATGGTTTTTAACCATAATTGTTTATTGGTTTTACCTGAGGAACTTTAAACAAAATCCTGATGCCTGGAACCAGGGCTATAGGAGTCTATACAGCCCCTTTGTATGAATAGAAAAAGGTATTACCTCTGAGAAGACGCATCCCTGGGCCCTATGGCTTGCTCATCTGGCACACCTCTGTGTGAATTAGGAAAAAAAAAAGGATCCCTTCCTCATCAAATTTAGCCTACTCCATAAGGCCAGGCTGAACTTCAGACTCCACTTGCCTCCGTACCTTAGCACCCTTGTTCAGTGAGTAGCTTACACAACTGTCTGTGGAGGCGCTCTCAGGCCCCTATCCAGACCAGATGCAGTTGTATCTCTGGGAGTGAATCTGGGAAATCATATATTTAAAAACAAAAACAAAAACTCTCACCAAGTGTTGGTAAAGGAAAGGAAGGTAAAAAAGCTCTGAAGTAGACACAGGTAAAAGAGACTGCAGTCTTTTATTCAGTCTCCATTTATCCATTTTGAAGTTATTTACTGGGTGTGTAACCTATATACTTTTGAGAACTACATTAAGTTGTTGCACTTTTCTGCAGCTCTGGGACTTCTTTTGAAGTTTTATGTACAGAGAAGCATCTCTACTAATTTTATAGGCACAGAGTTGCTGTACCACCTCTGAGAAATAAAGTAACTTCTAACAAGCTGACTACGGTAACATAGTTCTCTAGCAAACACTACCCACCTTCTAGCTCTGCAGGGTGTTTCCTTTCAAGGTCACACTGATGTGGAAGCTATAAAGGGACTGACATAATGAGGAACATATGTCCAGAAGAAGCATGCTATCCCCTGCCCTTGTCCAGCTTAAGAAGTTAGTGCTGAAATTGCCTGACTATCAGCAAAAGGATTAAACTTTACAGTGACAGACTTAAAGAGAGAAAGAAATTATTTTAGCCTTAGAGTTCTTTAGAGTTCTTGTCATTCCAGAATGGGTGCTAGCATTCTGAAGAGTGGCTACTTTATTCCAGTCTCTTACGGAACAGAGCCCCCATCACCACCTCAGTAGAAAGCCTGTCTTGTAATGAGACTAAATAACAAATGAAAGACTCACAAGTAAAAAAAGAAAAAGGTTAACAAGTGTTGAATCATTTTATGTGAAAAACATGTATTATTATTTCATAAAAATCAACTGTACTTCCATACTGTGGAGAGAGCTACCGTCTACACTTTGGTATATCTACTTATTGAATTGGTTTGTTAAATAGCACATATATTTTTTTATTCTCTTTTTAAACTGTATTATGAGTGTTCAATTCCCTACATGGATTATAAAAACATCATTTTCAGCTGCTAAGATGATGCAACATTGTTAAGATTCTTCATATACATACTGCCAAGTTATTATCCCCAATTTAAAAATACTATCTCTGCCAGAAACTTAAGAATGCCTTTTACCACTACTACCTCCACCACCCTGAGATTTTTCAAGCTTATAAATTTTGAGGTGATAATATACTTTTTGATTTATAATTTTGATTTTGTATTACAAAGATAATACTCTTTATATGTTTGTTATTTTGGGTTCCTCCATGGACTGTTGAAAATATACATTGCCCACATTTTTACATTGAGTTTTTGACTGTTATTGATTTATAAGTGGAATTATAGGAATCCTTTTATTATAGGAATTGTTTTTTCTTTCATATATTGTCACTTTTTCCAGCTTGTCTTTTTTTTTTAAAGGAAAATCCACTTTATTATTTTTTTAAATTTTTATTTATTTATGATAGTCACAGAGAGAGAGAGAGGCAGAGACACAGGCGGAGGGAGAAGCAGGCTCCATGTACTGGGAGCCTGATATGGGATTTGATCCCGGGTCTCCAGGATCGCGCCCTGGGCCAAAGGCAGGCGCCAAACCGCTGCGCCACCCAGGGATCCCTCCAGCTTGTCTTTTAATCTTATTTATGTATTCTTCCAAGTGGAGAAAATATTTCTTAATGTTTTCAAACCTATTAACATTTTCCATTACTATTTGCATGGTTTGCGTTTACAATAAGAATTTTATTCTTCACTATAATGCATGGCATTCATCTGAATTTTCTACCAGTTTGTTTTACTTTTTAATTTAGTTATATAATTCATTCTGGAATATATTTTGACTAGTAGTATGAAGTAAAGCAATAGTAGTTTTATAACTATTAAGTGTTCATTTCAGTGACAGCTATTAGATAATCCATTCTTTACATGTTTATATTTTCGTTGTCCTATGTTATATTATCACCTTTCTAAGGACTGTTTCTGGGCTTTCTGTTCTATTTCATTGATCTTTCTCTCTTTTTTTAAAGATTTTATTTATTTATTTATTTGATTGATAGAGAAAGATAGAGGAAGAGAAACAAGCAGACTCCACCCTAAGTGGGAAGCCTGACTCAGGGCTTATCCCAACGTCCTGGGATCATGATCTGAGCTAAAGGCAGACGCCTAACAAACTGAGCCACCCGGGTGCCCCTTTCATTGATCTTTCCATTCTTACGTCAGGTTTTATTTTGGGAGGGGATGGTAAACTCTCTTCTTCTTTTTCCTTTCAATATTTCTTTGCATATTATTTATATTTTCCAAATATTATTTAGGATAATTTTGTTAAATCTTCTTCCTGCACCACCCTATAACTTAGTGGCATTTCAATTGAAGGAGAATTTATGTTCCTTTAATGTTAATTCTCACTGTTTTAGAACATTAAAAATGCAAAGTTTCAAACTGATTTCATGATAGTAACATGAACATGAATAGCAAGAGGTTGGAGCTCAATTATACTTCTACATGGAGCTCCAAAAACAGGAGTTTGAACCAAACTCCTTACTGTTGGTATTAGAAGTAATGGGCAGACCTAGCAATCTGGAGGTCTAGGGCTTTAACCCTGTAGTTCGGTTAATTCTGGGTAATAAATGTCACCTTTTTTTGTATTAGGAGTTTGTTAGTGTTTTATTGCTAAGCATAATCCTTATGGTATGAGATAAGCGCAGTCTTTGTCTTGTTCTGATACTATTCATTTATTTCTGTTTGCTGAAAAAATCAGGAATGATTGTTAAATGCTATCAAATGCTTTTTTATTATTTGTGCCTATCCAACAGGAACAGTTAATTATTTATGACTTTCCAGGCATTGTGCTAGGTACTTTACATACATTATCTCATTTAATCCTCACAACAGGCACAGAATGATTAGGCAATTTGCTTAGGGTCAAAAAGTCAATAATTGGTGGAGCTGGAGTTGCAAGTACCATCTGTCTAAGTCTAGAACTCAAGATCTGAATCACACTATGTGAATTATATCAACCTATTTCCTGTGCTAAAATATCCTTTTTTAAAAATCAATCCTACTTCATAATGTATATTTTTCTATTAGTATTCTAGATTTGATTTACTGGTGTATTAAACAGAAATCCTACATTGGGATGTGAGATTTGTATACTGTTTTCTTTTATTGTGCTTTGCAAAGGTTTATTAAGCTAGCTTGAGTAAATAAATTGAAAAGCTTTATTTCGTTTTGTGCTCTGGATAAATTTATGTATTATGAGAATTCTTTGGTCCATGACTATTTAAGAGCAATTGCTCATTAAATTGTCTATTCCTTCAGCCCTTTGTAGGAGTGGATTTTCTTTGATATATCATTAAAATGATAACTTTTTCACTGTCTTTCCAGGTAACTGGATCATTCAGGATATCTATGTCTTTGGAGGCTATTTGTAATATTTTATATATGTATATATGTGTATATATAAGCATGCATAGATGTATTAATTGTACACATGTATATATATGGAAAATAACCTTTTCATTATCTTTTACAAATTTATTTTTGTTGAACTGCATGTGGTATGTCTTTATTATATTTTCATCTCTTTTCTGTCATCATTTTTTATTGGTAAAAAATGTATACAATTAGATTTACCATCTTAATAATTTTCAAGTGTTCAGTTCAGCAGTGTTAAATATATTCACATTATTGTACACCAGATCTCTAGAATTTTTTCATCTTGCAATACTTAGAGTCTACATGAAAGGAATACTAAAAGTTCCCCTCCCCCTAATCTTTAGGAACCATCCTTCTACTTTCTGTTTCTATGATTTTGACTACTTTAAATACTTCATATGAATGGAATCTTACAGTATTTGTCCTTTTATTACTGGCTTATTTCATATAGCATAGTGTCCTCAAGGTTCAACCATATGTATCAGAATTTTCTTCATTTTTAAAAGAGCATAATATATATATCACATTTTCTATATCTATTAATCTGTCAATGGACATTTAGGTTGTTTCCAGCTCTTGACAATTGTAAATAATGCAATGAACATGAGGATGTAAATATCTCTTCAAGACTCTGCTTTGAATTATTTTGGATAAGTACTTGGAAGTAAATTGCAGGATCATATGCTAATTCAATTTTTAATTTCTTAAGGAACTACCATAATGTTTCCCATAATACTACACCATTCCACATTCCCACTAACAGTGCACATAAGTTCTAATTCCTCTGTATTCTTGTCAAGACTTGTTATTTTCAATTTTTTGGTAGTGGCCCAAATGGGAGGCAACGTCTCATAATGGTTTTTAATTACATTCCCTGAATCATTAGTGATATTGAACATTTTTCCTATGTTTATTAGCTATTTACATACTTTCTTTGGAAAAATGTCTAGTCAAGTCCTTTGCCCATTTTCAATTGGGCTGTTGTTGTGATTGAGTTGTAGAAGCTTCTTATATATTCTGCATAATAGGCCCTTATCATATATGAGATTTATAATTATTTTCTTCCATTCTTATGTTGCCTTTCATTCTGTCAATTATTTCCTTTGATATACAGAAGTTTAAAAAGTTTGATATAGTCTTTTTTTTTTTTCATTTTGTTGCCTCTGCTTTTGGCATCGTATCCTAGAAATCATTGCCAAACCCAGTAGATTGAAGCTTTTCCTCTATGACTTCATCTAGGAGTTTAATAGTATTAGATCTAACTTTTAGGCCTTTAATCAATTTTGAATTAATTTTTGTATATAGTGTAATACAAGGGTCCAATTCGTTTTTTTTTTTTTTTTTGCATGTGGATATTTAGTTTTCCCAACACCAGTTCCTTTCTCCATTATTTAGTCCTGATACCAGATCAGTTTACCATACACATGAGGCTTTATTAATGAGCTCTGTTTCATTGGGGGGTGTGTGTGTGTGTATGTGTGTGTATCTTAATGCCAGTACCACACCATTTTAATTACTGTTGCTTTGCAGTATGCTTTGAAATCAGGAAGTAGGTTGCTCTAATTTTATTTTTTTAACAGATTGATTTGCCAATTTGAGATCCTGTGAGGTTCCATATTAATTTTAGGACAGGAGTTTGTTTTTTTTCTGTTTTTGCAAAAAATGCCATTGAGATTTTGATAGGGATGACAGTGAACCTGTAGATCACATTGGGTAGTACAGGCATTTTAACAATATTATATCTTCTTATCCACAGGCATGAGATGTCTTTCCATTTATTTGTAACTTCTTTGGTTTCTTTTATAGTTTTCAGTTACAAGTCTTTTTTCCCCCTGATGATATTTATTCCTAAGCATCTTATCCTTTTCGATCCTGTAGTAAATGGGATTGTTTTCTTAATTTCCTTTTCAATTTGATCATTATTAATGTATATAAAGAAACCTGACTATTTTGCATGCATTTTCCTTCTGCAACTTTGCTGAAATTGTTTTTTGGTTGTAACAGATTTTTTTAAATCTGTGGAATCTTTAGGGCTTTCTATGTATAATGGGGATGTATAAGTCATGCCTGTCTTTATCATCATGTCTACCTATAAGTCATGTCATCTGTGGCTACAGATCACTTTACTTCTTTTTAATTTGGGTATCTTTTACATCTTTTTCCTTGTCTAGTTGTACAGATTAGGACTTGCAGTAGTATGATGAACTAAAGTGGCAAGAGTGAGTATCCTTGTCTTGTTCCTGATTTAGAGGAAAAGCTTGAGGTTTTCACCATTCAGTATGATGTTAGCCATGGGGTTGTCATATATTGCCTTTATTACATTGAGGTATATTTCCCTACACCCAATTCATTGAAAGTTTTTATCATGCAAGGTAGTTGAATTTTGTCAAATGCTTTTTCTCCAACAATTGGATGATCATGTAACTTTTTTCCTTCACTCTGTTATAATAGTATATTACATTTTCATAAGTTGAACTATCCCTGTGTTCCTTGCAGAAATCACACTTGTTCATAAAGAATGATCCTTTAAATGCATTATTGAATTTAGTTTTCTAGTATTTCAATTAAGTCTTTTTTTTTCTTTTTAAATATTTTATTTATCTATTCATGAGGGACAGAGAGAGAGAGAGAGAGAGAGAGAGAGAGAGAGGCAGAGACATAGGCAGAGGGAGAAGCAGGCTCCTTGCAAGGAGCCTGATGTGAGACTCGATGCCAGATCCTAGAATAATGCCCTGGGCCAAAGGCAAATGCTTAACCGCTGAGCCACCCAGGCATCCCTTCAATTGGGATTTTTACATGAATACTCATCAGGAATATTGGTCTGTGATTTTTGTTTGTTTGTTTTGTATCTTCATCTGGTTTTGATATCAGGGTAATTCTAGCCTCATAAAATGAGTTTGGCTGTGTTACTTCCTCTTTAATTCTTTGGAAGAGTTTAAGGGAGATCACTTTTAATTATTCTCTAAATGTTTGGTAAAGTTTTCCAGTGAACCCATTTAGTCCTGGGCTTTTCTTTCTTAGGAGCTGTTTTGTTTTTATTTTATTTTGTTTTGTTTTTCTTCTTTACTATCCATAGTTTTAGGTCTGTTCAGATTTTTATTTCTTCGTGATCAGTTTTGGTAGGCTTGTATTTCTAATAATTTATTTGTATCTTTCAAGTTATCTAATTTATTGATATATATTTGTTCATAAGAGTCTCATAATTCTTTTCATTTCTGTGACATGTTGTTATATTCTCTTTTATTTCCATTTTTAGTTATTTACCTCTTCTCTATTTTTTGTTAGTCTAGGGAAGATTTTTTTCAATTTTGTTGATCTTTATTTAAAAATAAAAATTAAAAAATAGTTCTCAATTTAATTGATTTTCCTATTTTTCTATTCTCTGTTTATCTGTACTCTATGTATTGTTAACTTCTGCTAACTTTGGGTTTAGTACTTTATTTTCTACGTTTTTGATGTGTAAGGTTAAGTTGTTGATTGGAGATCTTTCTTCTTTAATAATGCATTTACTGCTATAAACTTCTCTTTTAGTATTTCACTGCATCCCATAAGTTTTGGTATATTGTGCTTTTGTTTCCATTTTCTTCAGACAGTTTTAAAATTCCCTTGTGAGGGATCCCTGGGTGGCGCAGCGGTTTGGCGCCTGCCTTTGGCCCAGGGCGCGATCCTGGAGATCCGGGATCGAATCCCACGTCGGGCTTCCGGTGCATGGAGCCTGCTTCTCCCTCTGCCTGTGTCTCTGCCTCTCTCTCTCTCTCTCTCTCTCTCTCTCTGTGACTATCATAAATAAATAAAAAAAAATTAAAAAAAAAATTCCCTTGTGATTTTTTTTTTCTTTTATCCAGTGGTCGTTTAAGAGAATTCCTCTGTTCCTTCTGTTATTGTTTTCTAACTTCATCCTGTTATGGTCAGAGAACATAGTTTGTATGATTTTGGTTTTCTTAAATTTGTTGAGAATTGTTCTGTAGCCTGACATGGTCGTTTTAGAGAATGTTCCATGTGCATTTGAAAAGTATTTGTATTCTGCTATTGTCGGGTAAAATGTTTTGTATATTTCTCAGGTCCAATTAGTCTACAACATTATGCAAGTTTTCTTTTTTTTTTAAGATTATATTTATTCACTTGACACACACAGAGAAAGAGAGAGAGCACAAGCAGGCAGAGGCATAAGGAGAAGCAGGCTCCCCATTGAGCAGCGAGCCTGATGTGGGGCTCCATCCCAGGACCCTGGGATCATGACCTGAGCTGAAGGTCGATTCTCAACCCGCTGAGCCACCCAGGTACCCTTTATGCAAATTCTCTATCTGGTTTTTCTATCTGTAAGTGAAAGTAGAGTATTAGAATCTTCATTATTGTACTGCTCTCTATTTCTCCCTTGGGTTTTGTCAATGTTTGCTTTGTATATTTGAGAACTCTAATGTTTGGTGTATACATATTTATAATTGTTATATCTTCATGGTAAATTAATTTATTATCTTTATATAATCTTGAGTCTTGTGGCAGTTTTTGTCTGACTGTCTACTTTGTCTGATACACTCCTGCTCTCTCTAGGTTCCAATTTTCATTAAATAACCTTTTCTGCCTTTTCTATTTAGCCTATGTATGTCTTTAGATCTAAAATGAATCTCTTGTAGACAGCACATAGTTGAATCTTTTTTTTTTTTTTAATTCATACCTATGTCTTTTAATTAGTGCATTTAATCTGTTTATATTTAAACTAATTTGTGATAGAGAAGGACTTCCTATTGACATTTTGTTAATTGCTTTCTGTATGTCTTAAAGCTTTTTTGTCCTCCCTCTATTCTTGTTCCCTTCTTTTATATTTTATTGACTTTTGCAGTCATATGTTTTATTCTTTCTTATTTCCCTTTGTATATATTGTATAGAAAATTTCTTTGTGATAACACTGCAGTTACTTTAGATATCTTAAAGTTATAACAATCTGTTTTAAATTGATAACAACTTAGCTTCATTCCCATATAAAAACCGTAATAATTTATAAACTGCTGTGCCCTTTCTTTGTTTATTTGATAGCATAAATGATCTTTTTGTATCGCACATATATTAACATAGACTTAAAAAAATTTCTTTTTAATGCTTCTTAAGAATTCTATACCAGATTTAAAAGTTATTTATATGCTGTTATACCTTTGGCATTTATCTATAAAGTCATTACCATAGCCAAGGCCATTTGGTTTTCTCCTGTTATCTTCCAAGATTTTTATGGTTTTGTGTTGTACTCTCTGGTTTTCTTCCTTGTAGTTTTTCTCACATAGACCTTTTACATATTTTCTTATATTTTTACCTAAAACTTTTATATTGAGGGGTGCTAATGTAAATGGTATTGTGTGTTTAATTTCAAATTCCACTTTTTTGTCGCTATTTGGAAAGTGATTAACTTTTTTTAAAATTTTATTTATTTGTTCGGAGAGAGAGAGAGAGAGAGAGAGAGAGAGAGGCAGAGACACAGGCAGAGGGAGAAGCAGGCTCCATGCAGGGAGCCCGACGTGGGACTCAATTCTGGGTCTCCAGGATCATGCCCTGGATCAAAGGCGGCGCTAAACCGCTGAGCCATTGGGTTGCCCGGGAAGTGATTAACTTTTATATTAACTTTATATCATGCAACCTTAGTGTAACTGTTGCAGGAGATTTTCATCAATCTTTCGGATTTTTTTTTTTTTTAAGATTTTATGTATTTATTTGACAGAGAGAGAGAGCACAGCAAGGGGCAGTTGCAGGCAGAAGGAGAGGGAGAAGCAGTTTCCTTACTGAGGAAGGAGTCCCATGCTGGGCTTGATCCTAGGACCCTGGGATTATGACCTAAAACAAAGGCAGAGGCTTAACTGACTGAGCTACCCAGGTGCCCTGGGCTTCTTTTTTTTTTCCTTTTTTTTTTTTTCATAGACCATCATGTCATTTGTAAACAGAGAGTTTTATTTCTTTCTTCCCAATTTATATACATTTTATTTCCTTTTCTGGTCTTATTGCAACAGCTAGAAATTCTAGTCCACTACTGAAATAAGTAGTGAGAAGAAACATTCTTGCCTCATTCCTGATCTTATTTGGAAACCTTCTAGTTTTTCATCATTATATATAATGTTACCTGTAGGTTTTTGTAGGTATTCTTTATTAAGTTAAGGAAATTATCTGTTACCATTTCATTGAGAGTTTTTACCATGAATAGGTGTTGGATTTGTCATTTTTTTCCCTCTGCTCTATGTAGGTCTTTAATAATGTGGTAGTTAGTTGTGAGGAGAAAGGAAATACTCTATAGTCCTATGATTAGATTTCAGTCTTTTAGTGTGCCTCTGGACTGTGAACTTCTCAGGTTTTTTTTTTTTTTTTCTTCTCCTCCCCTTAGATGGGACAGGTTGGCTAGAGTAGGAGACCTACCTAGGTGTTGCCCTTCCCTTAGGTCATTAGCAGCTGATAAAACACCAGGAGGCTAGGTTCTGGTTAATTAGTTTCTCCTAAATGAATGAATGAATCAGTTTCTCCTTGTTAAGAAGAGAGTGCTCTGACGTATTTCAAAATGGTTCCTTTCCTTCACCTGCTTCCAGAAACACACTAAGATTTTTCTCCAATATTTACTTTGAGAACCTGTTTGATTTCCTAGAGGTAAAACATACAAAAATGAGTGGAGATTTCTCCTCAGGGATGTTGGATTCTCTGTAATTGCCTATCTAACTCTCCAGTTTGCCCTAGGGTGTTTTGCCCTGTGACCTCACTTCTTTTATAGATCTAAAAATAAAAAGAGCTATTGATTTTTTCAGGTGTGTGTGTGTGTGTGTGTGCGCGCTTTGTTTTGTTCTGCTTTTTATTTGTTGTTTATTTTATTTATTTATTTGTCGTTGTTGGATGGAATGGCAATTTCCAAGCTGGAACCAGAAACCAGAACGTTTTTATGTTTATTTTTACTTTTACTTTTTTTTCTCTTTACAATTGTAAGTATTTATATTATTATTATTGTGACCAACTATTAAGTCAGACTGCAATACAAAGTTTCATGTAAAATGTTAGTATGGCCCTTTCCATTGGGGTAAGAAGTCAACACTGCTTTATTTAAACATGTTTAATTAGAACCTTCATTTGCTCAGTCTTACTCAACCTTTCTCTCTTAGTTGCAACGTAGCAATTATGTTATCTCATAGTCATTTGCTGACCTCTTGGAACTGGATGGTAAAAGGATCCATAGTCCATAATGTTCAGTAAAACTCTGATCGTTATGTGTTCAAGTATCCTAGGGTAATAAGAATTTGGAAGGACTCTTTCCTTCAAATATATGTGATTTTAAAAGTGCAGAAAAGTGGTATGGCAGCAGAATTTAACTTTTCCCTCATTAAGTTTGGAATCAGTCAGACTGGGTTTCTCCTCCTTTTAAATCTATGCCAGTACTTCCTAAGGACGATAGCAATAGTAAAATGCATCTTGTTACTGGGAATGGGAAACATATTTTAGATACATTGATTATTGTTTTCTACATTTTGATATATTCGTTTTTGCTTTTATCTTTTTCCTCTTGTCTTTGAATTGATATCCAGTATTACATCTTGGAGTCTTGGAGGACTTTTTTTCTTTTATAATCAATGTCCTTGACTTCCAGTGGCATCCAACAGGTGAGAGTTTTCTGAAATCCTCTGTTTAAGTGTTGTGGCTGGAAGTGCATCCAATAGAAGGAAACAAGAGAAGGAAATACTATAGAAGGAAATCACCATCTTCTCTTTTAGCTGTAGGTTGGTTGTCTCTCAATGGGAGACACTATCATGAGCATGTATAGTGAGTCCAATGAGGTAGTCTATATGGACATTGAAAATATGTCATTTATCTTACCTCTCTATCCACTTAAAGTTAGGTGTGGCCATATAACTGGCTTTGGCCAATGACATGTGATCAGAGTTTATAGTGATGTTTTTCTGTTTTCTGTGGATATTTTAAAAGCTTAAGCATGATTTCCTACTTAATATTCCCCTTCTGAGAGATTGTGGAAGCCCATGTCAAGATGTAGCCTCTGCCTGCCAGGTTCCTGAGTGACAATAATGAGCAGATGTCCCCTGCATGCTCATGTTGGAGATATAGTGTTAATAACAAATAAACATTTGCTTCATCAAGTGGCTGATATTTTGGAGTTGATAGCTATTGCAGCTTATCTTAGCCTCTCCTGATATATCACCCTTAGTCATTTCAGAATTTAAACTTCATATATCTGATGAATCTCATGAGCTTCCTAGATCTAAGTAACTAAATACTTTACAATTCATTGTACCCTTTCTGGGATTTTTTATATATTATATTCTCAGCTAGATCATAAGACATATCAAGCCTTATTTTACATAATAGTGTAGTGACTGAATGTATGGGTTCCAAAGCCAATCTGCCTGATTTCACATACCAGATCTATTACTCAACAGCTGGGCAAGTTACAGAGTCACCCTATTCCTCCATTTTCTCAACTGTGAAATGAAGAGAACAATTTTACTTAACTCATGGGGTTGTTTTGAGGATTAAATGAGTTATTATATATAAAATACTCAGAATAGTAGGTCTTACAAAGGAAGAACTTACTGGATATTTGTTATCACATCTTTTTATCTACCCACAGTTTTTAACTGAATTTTTTACATGTATTTGGTCCTATTTTTTTATTTAGCAAATGTGCTCTGCCTCTTACTTTAAGTGAATTCATGGATGAATTATTATTTTAAGTTAAGCTTTAGGAGTTTCAAACAACCCTATTCAAGTAATCCTTAATGTCTAGGCAGGATCTTATGGAGGTTGTAAGGAGGCAGCAGAGAAAAGGAGAGTGAGCAGAACCTGTATTGAAACTCTTGGATTATTCTTCCATTGGCTTCTTACTTAGTGTCTTAGCATCAGCCTATACAGGTGCTGCCTGAACAGCAGCCATGTCCCAGATCTCAACATTTTCCCCATGTGATTGCTTCTACTCTTGACTTCGTACCCACAAATCCTGACCTGAATATTCTGCTCCAGAGTCAACATTTCTATTTGGATATCTTATGTCAAAGGCATCTCAACTTAGTGTATTCAAGTTTGTCCTAAAGATCTCCCTGTCACACCTACTCTGGCCTTATTTTCTCCATATTACCCAATGGCACCAACATTTATCCAAATTCACATGGCAGGAGTGATGAATCATGTTTATGCCCTCCCTTGCTCCGACACTCCATATCCTCAATTCATTCAGGTCAAATTAACCTCTAAAACACCTTCTTGAGTCTACTTTTCTTTTTTTTTTTTTTAAAGATTTTATTTATTTATTCAAGAGAGACAGAGAGAGAGAGAGGCAGAGCCTTAGGCAGAGGGAGAAGCAGGCTGCATGTGGGAAGCCTGTTGTGGGACTGGATCCCAGGACCCCGGGATCATGCCCTGAGCCAAAGGCAGATGCTCAACCAGTGAGCCACCCAGGTGTCCCTGAGTCTACTTTTCTTTATCTTTACTGCTAACAAGTGGCCATTACCTCTCTTGGACAATGCTATAGTCTCCCACTTTGCCTACCTGCCTCTACTCATAGCTCCTTCTGTAGTGCTCTTCATCTGTGGTGAAAGAAATGATTGTATTGATATATTGTTTCAGTGATCTCGTCGCATCCTTTCTTGCAATTTTCAAAGGATTCCCATTGTTCTCAAGGTAAAGAATAAAGTCCTGAATATAGTCCTCGAGGCACTGCACAGTCTTGTCCCTGTCTGACTCCCGTCCCTGTCTGGACTCCTTGTCCCTGTCTGATTCCTGACTTGTTCCTGTCTTCCTAACTCCCAGCATTTTTAGTTCCTAAACTTGTCCTTCTATATCTCACTCTTAACTTTAGTAAAAGTACACTCAGTGCTATTTGTCTAATGAAATCTTCTCACCTTTTGGGTCTCTAGCTGAAACACTCCTTCCTCAGAGGTCACTCCCACTTCTCTAGCTTTAACCCACTAATTTCAGTCTTAGCTATTTACTTCTGACTAGGCATTTTTTGCCTTTAAGGTATGCCTTCAATGCTTGATATAAAACTAAGAAAAATATTGTATTTTTTATTGCATGGAAACCAGATGTGATATACAAAGAGGTTATTCACTGTATTGCCTACATCCTAGCTGGGTATCTTGGAATTCCATTCTAAGGTCTCCCTTCCTTTGCTTTCATCCCATCAAAACACCATCTTTTATACCCACCCTGCTCTGTGCTTCTGTCCCCAGGGACATAGGACAGTAGCAGCTCCTTGGTTTTGTTTAGGAGGTAGTTCTGGTTCTTCCAAATTTTTTTCAGAAGGAATCATTTATAATTCCAATAAGGTTGGCCACTATTTATGCTATAACCACCTCTATGCTCCTTTTTTATATTACTTATGTATTTTCTCACAAATAAAAAAAAGTGACTGAGTGGCAGAGTAGTGAAGATGGAAATGTAAAAGAAAGGAAGGAGTCAAGTGAGAAAGAAAAAATCCCACCCTGCTATATACACTTACTACAGATTTGTTTATCTGAAAATAGTTTGCCTTCTCCACTACACTACAGACAAGCACACTCTCTCTGTTTTTCTTACCATTGTGTATTTAGTATATAGCAGAGTGCCTAATAATAAGACTTTTTTTGAGTGACTTCGTAAATATGGAATGACTTCTTGTACAACTATTGACTATCCAAATTAAACATCTTACAACTTGTTCTTTTTTTAAAAAAAAAAATTTCCTAAAAACAGGTAACTAAAAGGAGTGTATTTCTTATTATCTAAAATAATTTGTTTGTGTCTTGAACTATCAAGAAACATAGAGAACAGTATTATTTATTTTTGTTAATTCATACTTTAATGTTTACATATTTATAAGTGGTGAACAAAAGTTTTATTTCCCCAATTGTATGTGTTTCTCTGATATGTTTATTTACATATTGACAAATTAGGTCATTTTTTATTATAATTACTAAACACTCATGTTTGGGAGAATTTTGTACTGTGATTCTGGAGAATAACAAATTAGGAAACAAAATGTGCAGCTTTGTCCTTTTTGACATCTAGTGTTTGGTGACTGACAGTTTAATAGGAAATTCTGGCAGGGCTTGCCCTGGATCACGGGACATATGTCACCTGCTTGGCTCAAACATCTAATATACTAGTACAAAATGTAGATATTTACTTGAACTCACATCAATGGGCAAAGCTCTAAAATGAGTTTCTCCCCCTTTCAATTTTAATTTGGCGCCTTCTATTCTTGCACAATAGCAAAATGTGTCTATGCATAGCTGCAAGTTTTTCAATTTCTCCCCAGATCCACTCAATCTGAGAAAAGTGTAATTGGGTGTGGGGTTACAATTGTATAGAATCTTTAGAATCTTTTGTTTTCTATATTTGCTTTAGAATCTTTTGTTTTCTATATTTGACTTGATTAAGATCTTGCTAAGGAAAAAAAAATATAAGAAGCATTATTAATAATACACATTGTCATGGTCAGGCAAGGCTGATATCAGGATATTTGCTTAATTCCAATTCTCTGGGGTATTTTTGTACATTTAATAATGACAAAAACACCTAGTTATCAATATTAACAGAATCAGTAAAATACTTTTGTGCTAGGACTTACTGTCTTTTTTATGTAATCAAACGTAAAAAAGATGTTGTCATTCTAATCTCGGTGTTTGCATTAGAATGTTGTCTTTTAATTAAATAGGGGAAAGTATCTTTTTTTATGTTGAGCAACACTAAAATTAAATGTTTTCTAAATCTTTGAATGAATGACTGCCGTTTAGAATTTTTGTTATTAATTTTAAAACATTTCTCATCTATTTAATAAAAATGGTTAGATATAGGAACTATACTTAAGCATTAATTTTATGTGTTTATTAAAGTCAAATACATAAATCAGATTATAAAAATTACAATTCAACTTTTAATATCTTTAAGGAATGTTACTGTTTAAGGAAAACTAAAAATAAAATAAATTATATATCATTCTTTAATAGAAAGGAATTATTACCCATAATTTCACTGCCCAGAAATAACCACAGCTAACAACTTTGTGTACACGTTTGCAAGCATTCACACGCATGCTGGTACACACATACACCCAAACAACCTTGCTAATAGGACTTCATACTATGTAACCTGTATTTACACTTAAACTTGTATGATTGACATCTTTTAATTTATTTAAGTTCTCCTAGCCAATATTAATATGGAAAAAATCTATTATGTGGATATTCCATAATTAATTTCACTAATTCCCTATTCTCTGAAGTTTGAACATTTTTGATGTGCTATTACTGAAAATAATGGATCAAAGTATTTTGCATATATTTCAGGTTTATATTTTTAAAAAAAGATTTGTTCTTCAACATTTAGAAAGCTCTGGGCATTTTTGATAGAAGAAGAGTGCTTGTCAGAGACTAAAATCCCCTAGAAGAAAAAGTACCCCAAGGAAAAAGGGAGTGAAGCAGAGTGGTATGGTCCAATAAAGCAGAGTGGCATGGTCCACAATTTATTTTTAAAAAGTTGTGATGTAAAGCAAAATCAGAGTAAATTCAGTTCTTTAGATTCAAATATTTCCCCTGGTGCACACCATGGATTCTGCATTTAATTCTGGGGAAGAGATGTTAGCACAATATACAGGTTTTATTTTTACTAAAACTCATTGGGCAAAGCAAAGCTGTTGGATATCCAGAGGGGCTAAGTATAGGTAAGTAGGGGAAAAAGACATTCTTTGAATTTTTTTCAGAGAACATAATTGTTATGGAGAGAGGAAAACTGCAAAGTCTACGAGGCAGCTTTGGTGCTTATCCAGCTCTCAGCACGTCAGCAGTGCCTGGGAAATGGTGGCAATGCCCAGAGATAGGTAGTTCATCAAAGTACCTAGAATTGTATCAAAGCTTCTCTCCAATTACATACTGGGCTGAGCACTTAGAAATAAACAAAAATCAAGAGGGAGGATCAGGGAGGGAAGAGTGAAACCTGTTCCAAATGGTAGTGAATACAACTTCAGTACAACGTTCAAAAACGTTTAAATCTGTTGCACTTATAATAGAGGTTTAAAATATGTCTTTATTATTTTAAAGTTAATTACACACTGACCATCTGATTCTGACTACCAAGATTAAAAGAACATTATTTGTACCTTATAGCTTCCTGTGTATCTTTCCATTTGTACCTTATAGCTTCCTGTGTATCTTTCCTACTCCAACTCCCAGAGCTGACCACAATCCTGAGTTTTCCTTTTTTTCTTCCTTTCAGCAATTGTTTTTTATCAGTTGTTTTTATTGAAGTTTGATTTGCCAACATATAGTATAACACACAGTGCTCATCCCATGAAGTGCCCCCCTCAGTGCCCATCATGCAGCTACCCAAACCACCCCTACTCACCTCCCCTTCTGCAACCTTTCGTTTGTTTCCCAGAGGTAGGAGTTTCTCATGGTTTGTCTCCATCTAAATTTTTCCCACTCAGTTCCCCTCCTTTCCCTTATAATCATACTATTCCCTGTATGAGTGAAACCATATGATGATTGTCCTTCTCTGATTGACATACTTCACTCAGCCTAATATCCTCCAGTTCCAACCACATAGAAGCAAATGGTGGGTATTCGTCCTTTCTGATGGCTGAGTAATATTCCAGTGTGTGTGTGTGTGTGTGTGTATATATATATATATATATATATATATATATATATACCACTTCTTCTTTATCCATTCATCTGTCCAAGGACATTGTGGCTCCTTGTGGCTCCTTCCACAGTTTGGCTATTGTGGACATTGCTAGTATGAACATTGGTTGCAGGTGTCCCAGTATTTCAGTACATCTGTATCTTTGGAGTAAATACCCAGTATTGCAATTGCTGGATCATAGAGTAGCTCTATTTTTAACTTCTTGAGGAACCTCCATGCTGTTTTCCAGAGTGGCTGCACCAGTTTGCATTTCCACCAACAGTGCAAGAGGGTTCCCCTTTCTCCAATTCCTCTCCAATATTTGTTGTTTCTTGTCTTGTTAATTTTCGCCATTCTCACTGGTGTGAGGTGGTATCTCATTGTGGTTTTATTTGTATTTCCCTGATGGCAAGTGATGCAGAGCATTTTATCATGTGCTTTTTGGCCATGTGTATGTCTTCTTGGTGAAATTTCTGTTCACGTCTTTTGCCCATTTCATGATAGGGTGTTTGTTTCTTTCCTGTTGAGTTTAATAAATTCTTTAGGTATCTTGGATACTAGCCCTTTATCTGATAGAGCTTTGCAAATATCTTCTCCCATTCTGTAGGTTGTCTTTTAGTTTTGTTGACTGTTTCTTTTGCTGTGTAGCTTTTTATCTTGATTAAATCCCAATAGTTCATTTTTGCCTTGTTTCCTTTGCCTTCATAGATGTATCTTGCAAGAAGTTGTTGTGGCCAAGTTCAAAAACGGTGTCGCCTGTGTTCTTCTCCAGGATTTTGATGGATTCTTGCCTCACATTTAGATCTTTCATCCATTTTGAGTTTATCATCTTTGTGTATGGTGTAAGAGAATGGTCTAGTTTCATTCTTCTGCATGTGGATGTCCAATTTTCCCGGCACAATTTATTGAAGAGACTGTGATTTTTCCAGTGGATAGTTTTTCCTGCTTTGTCGAATATTAGTTGACCATAGAGTTGAAGGCCCATTTCTAGATTATATATTCTGTTCCATTGGTCTATGTGTCTGTTTTTGTGCCAGAACCACACTGTCTTGATGATTACACCTTTGTAGTACAACTTGAGATCCAGCATTGTGATGCCTCCAGCTCTGGTTTTCTTTTTCAATATCCCCCTGGCTATTCAGAGTCTTTTCTGATTCCACACAAATCTTAAGATTATTTGTTCCAACTCTGTGAAGAAAGCCCATGGTACTTTGTTAGGGATTGTAAATTGCCCTGGGTAGCATAGACACTTTCAAAATATTTATTCTTGCAATCTGAGCATGGAATGTTTTTCCCTCTGTGTCTTCCTCA
The DNA here is from genome assembly GCF_018345385.1 of Vulpes lagopus. Classification (NCBI taxonomy): domain Eukaryota; kingdom Metazoa; phylum Chordata; class Mammalia; order Carnivora; family Canidae; genus Vulpes; species Vulpes lagopus. The sequence continues at coordinate 89,037,508 of NC_054828.1, read as the reverse complement.
ATTTCTTTCAGAAGTGTTCTGTAGTTTTTAGGGTACAGATACTTTACCTCTTTGGTTAGGTTTATTCCTAGGTATCTTATGCTTTTGGGTGCAATTGTAAATGGAATTGATTCCTTAATTTCTCTTTCTTCAGTTTTAGTGTATATAAATGCCACTGATTTCTGGGGATTGTTTTTGTATCCTGCCATATTGCTGAATTGCTGTATGAGATCTACCAATCTTGGGGTGGAGTCTTTTGGGTTGTCTATATACAGTGTCATGTCATCTGTGAAATTCTTTGCCAATTTGAATGCCTTTTATTTCTTTTTGTTGTCTGATTGCTGAGGCTAGGACTTCTAGTACTATGTTGAATAGTGGTGGTGAGAGTGGACATCCCTATCATGTTCCTGATCTTAGGAGAAAGGCTCTCAGTTTTTCCCCAGTGAGAATGGTATTCACTGTGGTCTTTTCATAAGTGGCTTTTATGATATTGAGGAATGTTCCCTCTATCCCTACACTTTGAAGAGTTTTAATCAGGAATGGATGTTGTATTTGGTTAAATGCTTTCTCTGCATCTATTGAGAGGATCATATGGTTCTTCTTTTTTCTCTTGTGTGCTCTATCATGTTGATTGTTTTACGAGTGTTGAACCAACCTTGCATCCCAGATAAATCCCATTTGGTCATGATGAATAATCTTCTTAATGTATTGTTGGATCCTATTAGCTAATATCTTGTTGAGAATTTTTGCATTCATGTTCATCAGGGATATTGGTCTATAATACTCCTTTTTGGTGAGATCTTTGTCTGGTTTTGGAATCAAGGTAATGCTGGCAACATAAAATGAATTTGGAAGTATTCTGTCCCTTTCTATCCTGTGGAACAGCTTTAGTAGAATAGGTATTATTTATTCTTTAAACATTTGATAGAATTCCCCTGGGAAGCCATCTGGCCCTAGACTTTTGTGTCTTGGGAGGTTTTTGATGACTGCTTCAATTTCCTCCCTGGTTATTGGCCTGTTCAGGTTTTCTATTTCTTCCTGTTCCAGTTTTGGTAATTTGTGGTTTTCCACAAATGCACCCATTTTTCCTAGATTGATTAATTCGTTGGCATATAGCTGCTCATAATACGTTTTTAAAATCGTTTGTATTTTCTTTGTATTGTTTGTGGTCTCTTCTCTTTCATTCTTGATTTTATTAATTTGGGTCTTTTCCCTTTTCTTTTTAATTAGGCTGGCTATAGGTTTATGTATTTTATTAATTCTCTTAAAGAACCAGCTCCTTGTTTTGTTGATCTGTTCTACTGTTCTTCTGGTCTCTATTTCTTTGGGTTTTGCCTGAATATTTATTGTCTCTCTTCTTCTGCTTGGTGTAGGTTTTACTTGCTCTTCTTTCTCCAGTTCCTTTAGGTGTGAGGTAAGCTTGTGTATTTGAGTTTTTTCTGATTTTTTTAGGGAGGCTTGTGTTGCAATGTATTTCCCTGTTAGGACCACTTTTGCTGTATCCCAAAAATTTTGAACAGTTGTATCTTCATTTTCATTTTTTCCATGAATCTTTTTAGTTCTTGTCTAATTTCCTGGTTGACCCATTCATCTTTTAGTAGGATGCTCTTAAACCTCCATGTATTTGAGTTTCTACCAAATTTCTTCTTGTGATTGAGTTCTAGTTTCAAAGCAGTGTAGTCTGAATATATGCAGGGGACAATCCCAATCTTTTGGTATCTGTTGAGTCCTGATTTGTGACCCAGTATGTGGTTTATTCTGGAGAGAGTTCCATGTGCACTTGAAAATAATGTGTATTCAGTTTTATTTGGATGTAAAATTCTGTATATGTCTGTGAAATCTATTTGGTCCAGTGTATCATTTAAGGCCCTTGTTTCTTTGGTGATGTTCTGCTTAGAATATCTATCATTTGCTGAAAGTGCTGTGTTGAAGTCTCCTATTATTAGTGTATTATCTAAGTATGTCTTTAATTTGGCTATTAATTGACTGATATACTTGGCAGCTCCCACATTAGGGGCATAAATATTCATGATTGTTAGGTGTCCTTGTTGGATAGACCCTTTAAGTATGATATAGTGTCCCTCTTCATCTCTTACTACAGTCTTTGGGATAAACTTTAATTTATCTGATATGAGGATTGCTACCCCAGCTTTCTTTTGAGGACCATTTGAATGGTAAATGGTTCTCCACCCATTCATTTTCAGAATGGAGATGTCCTTTTTTTTTTTTTTTAATTTTTATTTATTTATGATAGTCACAGAGAGAGAGAGAGAGAGAGAGAGAGAGAGGCAGAGACATAGGCAGAGGGAGAAGCAGGCTCCATGCACCGGGAGCCTGATGTGGGATTCGATCCCGGGTCTCCAGGATCGCGCCCTGGGCCAAAGGCAAGCACCAAACCACTGCGCCACCCAGGGATCCCTGGAGATGTCCTTAAATCCCAAACGAGTCTCTTGTAGACAGCATATAGATAGGTCTTTCTTTTTTATCCAGTCTGATACCCTGTGTCTTTTATGGGATCATTTAGCCCATTCACATTCAGAGTAAATATTGAAAGATAGGAATTTAGTATCATTGTGTTACCTATTCACTCCTTGTTTTTGTGGATTGTTTCTTTGGGCTCTTCTTTCTTTTCCAGGGTCCTCCTTAATATTTCTTGCAGAGTAAGTTTGGTGGTCACATGTTCTTTCAGTCTTTGCCTATCTTGGAAGTTCTTTATGTTTCCTTCTATTCTGAATGACAGCTTTGCTGGATAAACAATACTTAGTTTTCTGTTAACCATTTTCCCACTCTTTTTAATAGGTTTTAACATGTGCTTAGGTATTCCTAAGCAATATATTATTTAGTTTTGCTCTATTTTTGTTTTAAAATCTCTTACTATATTATTCTGAGATATGCTTTTTTTTCTCCACAATGTTAAAATTTAGGCATGAACATCTTTTTAAGGTTAAGCCAGGTTAATGCATGTACTAGCAGTCCATTCATTTTTCCACTCAATAAATCCTCAAACTAATTATTCATTCTATTATTGGTGGTAATTAATTATTTTAATTTTTTTGTTTTTATTGACACTGCTGCTATGGACATTCTTGTACATGCCACCTGATAATATCTACAAGATTTTTTCCTCAGGCATAAAGTTATGAGATGTAATACTTCCTTTTTAAAAAAGATTTATTTATTTTAAAGGGAGAGAGAAATAACATGAGTGGGAGGTGCAGAGGAGAAGAAAGAATCTCAAGCAGACTCTTCACTGAGTGGGGTGCCCAATGTTGGGCTTGGTCTCATGACCCTGAAATCACAACCTGAGCTGAAGAGTAGGATGCTCAACCAACTGTACCACCCAGGAACCCCAATGTCATATTTCTTCCTAAGGAATATATATCCAAATGGAATAATTGACTTTTATAGCATGAATATACTCAATTTCAATGTGGAATAATCAAATGCTACCTAAAACAGTTATAGTAATTTGTAAATTTATTAGTAATGTGGGTTCTCACTTCTTCACATATTTTTGGGTATTTTTTATTGGAGTTCGATTTGCCAACATATAGTATAACCCAGTGCTCATCCTGTCAAGTACTCCCCTCAGTGCCCGTCACCCATTCACCCCATCCCCCTGCCCATCATATATATATATATCATATATACATATCATATATATGATTTATATATTCCATTATATAGATACATATAATGGAATATTGCTCAGCCATTATAAAAAAGGAATACTCACCATTTGCTTTGAGGTGGATGGAACTGGAGGGTATTATGCAGAGTGAAGTAAGTCAATCAGAGAAGGACAATCATTATATGGTTTCACTCATATGGGGACTATAAAAAAGTAGTGAAAGGGATCATTTCTTCACATTTTTGCCAACATCTGGATTACTGAATTTTGCTAACATCAAGCTCATAATCTTTTAAAGATACTCCTGTTTGGGATTTATTGATCCTCTCTGTTTATTTTTTATTCCATTAATTTTTGACTATGATCTTTCTTTCCTGCTACTTCAAATTTATTTTAAAGTAACTTTGATTACTTCATATACTAGCTCCTCTGATTATAAATTGTGAAACATTTCTTGTTTATAATTTAGGTTTAAGGGCATATATATTCCTAAAGTACTGTTTTAATTGCATGCTACTATTTTATATATAAATATATATATATACAATATAATATTTTATATATTTTGTGCCATATTTTATACAGACATACATATAATACAGTCATATGTTAGATCTACTCAATTCTTTTCTCTGTGTCAGTAAATCTTCAATCTTTTTTTCTCTTCACTGGATTGCATTGTGAATATATCTCTTCAGAACTATTTTCTAGTTCATGAATTTCTCTTCACCTAATGTGCTTAATGTGATTCATTTCTAGAAAGTCAGTTTTGTTATCTTTCAAAGTTATTTGTTTATTTTTTGTTCTCTGCTCATATTTTCAAATTTTTATATTGTCTTAAAATATATTAAACATCATTATTTAACATCTATAACTAAAACTATTTGTATCTGAAATTTTTTGTGTTTCTATTTGTATCACTGTTGTTTCTCTAGTTCTCTCTCACTATATTTTATTTCCTTGTATGTTTTTGCAATTTTTAAATTATGATGGCTCATTTCCTTTGAAATTTTATCTATTTAAATTCAGGATTATCATTTACTTCTAACCATCTCCTATAGTACAATCTATTTTGCTTAAACTAACTTTTCTATTTGAGACTTTTCAGACTATATAAGGTAAGATCAAAAACCTACATGGTAACGACTTGCACTTATGAATTCTTAGAAGAGATTATTTGTTTTTATTCCACTAAGTGCCAAGTCTGAGAGAAGCAATGTTCTTTATGGTACTCTTCTTCTTCTTCTTTTTTTTTTCATATTTTTTTATTCTTCCTTACCTAGCAGATGTAGCTAGCTTTCTTCAAGGGTACCTTATTATATTTCCTTATGTGGCAAAGTCCTACATTTTTTATTTTGTTTTATGTTCTCTCAGTGCCCAATGAAATAGTCAAAGCAAAACTCAACATTTCTAGGACACAAAATAATTCCTCATAGTAAAATCTGGATTTAAGGCTAGTTTATCTCCTAATTTTTTAAAGATTTTATTTACTTATTCATGAGAGACACAGAGAGAGAGGCAGAGACATAAGCAGAGGGAGAAGCAGGCCCCGTGCTGGGAGCCTGATGTGGGACTCAAGCCCGGGACCATGAGATCATGCCCTGAACCAAAGGCAGACGCTCAACCACTGAGCCACCCAGACGTCTCTATCCCCTAATTTCTTAGTTTTACTTTGTTTTTCAGGTCTGTGAGTTTCTTACTTTTTTGGAAGCTTAGGAATGTATTAAAAATGATAATTTTTATAATAATTTACCCAGTATCGCTGTGTTAGTTATCTATGGCTGCATAACAATATTATCACAGACAGTGGATTAAAATAGCACACACTTATTATCTCACAGTTTTGTAGGCCATGAGAAAGTTAGCTTAGCTGGATGCCCTACAATGCTGCAATCAAGGTGTCAGCTAGGGCCAGTTCTCATCTGAAGGCTTATCTGGGGAAAGATCCACTTTAAAGGTGCTGCAGCCATTAGCAGGACTCAGGTTTTTAAGTGATACAGAACTGAGGGATTCAGTTTCTTACTGGTTGTCCCTTGGAAGCTGACCTTACTTTCTAGCTGGTTTTTGCCTGGAGACTCTCCTCAGTTCTTTGCCTCATCTCCCCTATATAGCCACTTACCTCATTTAAGCCAGCAAAGAGACTCTTAATACAACGAATGTTATGATTTGTGTAACATAATCACAGAAGTGACTTGCCGTATTCTACAGGTAGGAAGCAAACCACAGACCCTGTCCATACTATAGGTGAGAGGATTACACAGGGCATAAGTATCAGGAAAACAGGGACTACCATAGTACCTTTTTAGTTGTTTCAGTCAGGGAAGTTTTCTGAGCGATACAGTGTTCTAAAAAGGAATTTGGCATGAGGTACACTTGAAGAATCTGCAGAGTGGTCGGACTTGAAGAAAGCCGAAAAGGTGGAATAAAGTGAGGGAAGCAGCCACATTTAAAACTCCAGTTTGATTTGGCCTTGAGCAGTATAAAAGTCAAATGAAAGTGCAGTTATCATGCATTGTTCAAATTGTGCAACTCTCTTTACAGAGTTCCTGTGCCAACTTCCCCTTATCCCTTCTTGAACCTAATCCATTGTTACAATCATGTAAGTCATGGTTTTTACAAGATTTTTAAATGGTTGGTTTCTTACATGTGCAGAGAAAACACTGCAAAGCCTCAGCTGCTCATTTCTCCTCTGTCACTTTCACTCATGGGCAAAGTTCTTTATAATACATCAGTTCCTTGCCAGCAGTGGAAACTGAATTTATACTGATAATTCAGGCAAAAACAGAAGCATGACCAACCCAATTCCCTTGCCTCAACTGTGTATGGTTTTAGCCAAGTAATTTATATTGGTCAAAATAATCAAAAATCACTATTTATCTTTGTGTATATTTACACAGCTTGAAAATAAAACCATCAAACCCAATAATTCCTATGTCAATGGCTCTACCCCTAGAGGCAAGCTTTTGACCTAGATTTTTCCCAGTGAGACATTCTTGGCAAAATGATAAAGACAGTAACATTTACCTTGTGTCCTATTTCTCTTTCCAACATTCCTGTATTCCATTTTTCTTTGCCTCTGACTCACTCATGCATTTTATCCCAGCAGTCTGAAGTCACTGAACCCCCTGTCTTCAGTTATCTCTAGAACGTTGATTCCCACTAAGGTGTTAGCTGAAAATAAAGTAAACTGCCATTGCTTCCATTGCATATAACCAAAAGTAAAAAATAAATGATCTTTGATAAGAGAATTTTAAGCAATGTGACTTCTTGGGAGGGAAAAGGATTACTTTTCTGAGCTCCTCATATTATACCAACTTATTTTTTTTTATGACACCAGTGCTAATAGCAATAGCTAATGATTTGAGGGTGCTCACAATGTGCTAGTCACTGAGCCAAACACTCTATAGCTTATTTTAATAAATACTTCCAAATGAATGATGAAGTAAGTACTCATCCTCATTTGACAGGTTAGGCAATTTAAGCTTAGATAAGTTAACTTGCCTTAGGTCACACAGCTAATAAGTGTGAGACCTAAATAGGAGTAACTCTACAACGACTCTTAAAACTTATACTCTTCTGTTGAAGATGGTAAATAATATTTTACTGTTGGCTATATATAGTGGGAAGTATCCTCATATCAGCACTTTGAAATCCTCATCCAGATTTTTCTCTAATTAAGCATTTACACTTAGCCAAATTGCTTGTACTTTGTCAGTACTAGTTTCTCCCTGTGCTAAAGGAGAGAAGAAAGTAAATGAACCATGAGTTTCTTCTTTCATACATAATCCTAGCATATACTATTATAAATTACCTTTGGTATGGCAAGCGTCAACTCTAAAATATAGGGCTGCACTTCTAAATTCATGCACAGAAAGGAGAAAATGGTCATAACCTTACTGAATTGAGAGCAAGATCAAAATTTTCCATTTAGGAGAGTATTTCTTTGGCTTCTGTGAACATGCCAATAGCTATTATTGCCCATACATTTTGAATTGTTTGGTTTCTTAACCATTAATTAAAATGTAATTTCATTTGCATAATATAAGACTAGTATGCAAATTAACGCTCTTCTTACTAATTGCCACCTAATTAACCTGCTTAAGGTGTCTTGGTGTCAGCACAGCATCTAAATATCATCTCCCTAACTAGTTGATTCGTAGGACTATGATTACCTTTTATGACTTATAAAATTTAAAATTAATTGCATTGCAGCTAGAGCTATGGTTCAACCTTATATCTCAAAAAGCGTCCATTAGGTAATTATTTGATAACGAATTAAGTTTTAGCCATCTCACTAAATCAACTTAAAATGCTTCTCTTCTAAAATAGATTTAGAGGGTCACAAGAGACTCCTGAAAGATTAGCCTGAGTCAACCTTACTCTTCAGATTGTCTCTTTATGGTTTTTCAAAAACATCCATCCATCATGGTTGAATTCCTGTCATAGGGTTAGAAACCCCTTCTATCCCTTTTTAGAGGCAGAAATTTGACAAACTGTCTTATTTTGAACTGAAATTAATGACAACTTCAAGGTCTGTTAATGCCCTGGACTTCTTTTATGATCTGCTCTGGGCTGCTTGTTCCTGCACTCCCATTTTTATCTCTTTGCTGTCCTCCCCCATGAGGTCTAAGATCAAAGAACCAAGACATGGATCCACACCTCCCAGGCTGGATTTGGGGAGTTTCTTGGATTATAGATATCTTAAGTTTTCACTGAGTGAATATCAGTGCTGAGCTTTTTGAGCCCAGGGACTTATCAGTTATCTCAGGGAATGCTGATAAATGTTATCAAAAGAAGAAATAATCCTTAATCCCTTGTATTAGAAGGAAATCATTTTAAAAGGTGAGACATCATGAAATCAAACAAATTGTAACATGTTCAGATTCTAAAAGGTGAAGATCACAGTTGTGAACACAGCCTATCAAACTGAAGATGTCAGAACTATAACTTAATGTTCAAATATTCTTCATACTCTGAAACCTTTATCAAAGTTCCTGTTCACTTTTCTGTTAGTAGGTGGTTATTTGTGATATTACATTTTATTATGTAATTTTAATATAATTTTATTATGTAATTTAATTTAATTTTCATTTCTAGGAATAAACTCTGTAAGCCTTCATTGACTCATCAGTTAACTGTTTTAATACATGTTTATTTCGTACCATTATGTTTTGGACACTGTGTTATTTTTTGGGGATACAGTGCTGAAAAATACATGCTTATGACTCAAAATTTTAGGGAAATATTAGGAATCCCAAGAATTAAATAAGTGACTATCAGCATTCATGAAAACAGAAGCATAATATGCTAGTGAGCCAGATAATGGGAGACTCATTTAGGTCTCACAGCTCCAGACAGAAAGCTGATCCAAGAAAATTATATTTAAGCTGTGATAATAAGTATGAGGATTAATAAATTGGTGGAACTATGGCTGGTGCTGGCAGGTGCTGTAGGACTGGCATGGGTTTTACAGGCAAAAGGAATATTAAGGCAATGCTCTGGCTCACAGAGAGACTGTGGCACAGGGAAGAGCCTAGAGAAGCTCATTAAGACCTCAGAAAAGAGCAACGAGAGAGAGATGGGAAATGGATGTGAAGTGGTAGTCAGAACCCCATGACACGCGGCCACCTGAGCTATGCTTGAATTTACCCCAAAATGTTGGGAAGCCTTTGAAGAATTTTAATTCCATGTATAATACATTTATATCTTTATTTTAAATGAATATTTGGGCTGTAAAGTGGAACTTGAGTAGAGGGCAGTGACACCTGTTTACTCTTAGTTTCTAGTTATATTCTTTGTTTTTAAGATTTTATTTATTTATTTGAGAGACAAAAAGAGTGAGAGAGAGAGAAAGAGAGTATGAGCAGGGTAAGGGATAAAGGGAGAAGAAGACTCCCGCTGGGCAGGGAGCCTAATGTGGGGCTCTACCCCAGGACTCTGGGATCATGACCTGAGTCAAAGGCAAATACTTAATCTACTGAACCACCCAGGCATCCCTCTAGTTATATTCTTATCCCAAGAAATTTGAATTAGTAAAGTTCATCTAAAAACTGCAGTGCAAGAAAAAGGCCATGCCATTGTAGTTATGAAACTATAATCAGAGGAAATGGAAGAGATTATTTTCAGTTGTAATTGAGAGGATTAAAGTATAATATCATAAATGTTTGCCTTGAAAAATTGAGGAAATCTATTGCTTGTAACAGAGTACCACAAATTCAAAAAAGTTCAGTGGGAAAAAAAGAGAAAGAGCAATCCACTCTAATACCAATAATAGAATCTCATATTTATGTAGTAATTCATAATCTTCAAAACAACCTCACCTGACTTATTGGATTTAATCATCATAAAAATCTTTTTAGGTAGGCAGGATAAATATTCGTATTCCTCTCCTGTAGATAAATAAATCCACCTTTTGCTTTGGGAACCACCTCACCTACTCCAAGATACATGGTTTGTGTGGGAATGACCCACTTTCTAGTCTCAGGAGTGCAGCATGATTAACAGAAATCAATAAATATTTCTAATTCCTTGTCTACAGTAATTGGCTCAGGGACAGGCTTGTAAGCCTATTAGAACCAATGAAATATAAAGGTACATTTCCTGAGATTTGTTGTCAGTTATTGAGTGGGGTGGAAGATGAGAAAAAAGAAGGAAGGAAGCAAGGAAGGAAGGAAGGAAGGAAGGAAAGAAGAGAGGGAGAGAAGAATGGAGAGAGGGAGGGAAGCATCGTCTTTTTTTTTTTTTTTTTTTTTGAGACTACTGCAGGAAACCCTTTCTCCTTCCTCAGTGAGGAGGTGTGGCATGAAATGTAAGGTCTTAAACTGCTTCAGCCATTCTCACCATTTCATAAGAAGTTATTGCAGATACAAGACAATCAACATACGGAAACTGAAAATGAAGTTGAAATGTGGAAAGTTAGATGGGAGAGAAAATTTGGTCTTTTGTTACATTGTTTGAAATGATTGATTGGATTTTGCCTGGATCCTTGGCTACTTCAGGCCTTTGAAGTTCTATAAGCCAATATTCTTCTACTATTGGTTAAGCCAGTTTGAATTGAATTTTCTATCACATTCACCTGAAAGAGGCATAAGCAATAGACAGTAACCATGGCTAACTGAAACGAAGTGGTGAATATGTTAGGATCAGTGCAAAGAACAAAAATACCAACCCTAATAATAAAGACAGAAGTTTATTCTTCCTCTTAAGTTCAAGAATTTTCAAAATAATCAAGCCAAGTCTCAGAGAGTGCTCTGATCAGGGAACCAAGATCCTTTCATCATGCAGAACTTTCATCCCAGAAATTACCTTATGGTATAAGATGCTGATTGGAGCTCCAGGCATTATGCCTACTTTCTAATCAGTGGGAAAAAGGGAGGAAAAAGAATGAATGGCCTTTCTTCTTGAGGACACTTTTTAGAATTTATATATATATATATATATATATATATATAACTTATAAATAAGTTATATATATATATATAACTTTAGCTGACATCACATTGGCCAGAACTTAATCATACAATCCAATCTAGCTGCCTAAAGGACTTGAGAAATATGAGTTTTATTTTGGATGGCAATGTACCAAACTAAAACTTGGACTGCAATTACTACAGAAGAAGAAGAGTACATATAATGAAGAATAATAAGCTGGGTTTGAAACAGAAAGATCTGAGGAATTCACAGAATTGAGAGGAAAACTGGAGGATCCACAAGGGAAGAAGGCAATTCTGGAAAGCTAGAAGGTAAAAACTATGGGGTGCTCTCTTAGGAAGGGTGCAATGGGGTTCAAGCAACACCTCCATTCATGTCTTCCTTGATCAGAAATCAAAACTTTGGGCAAGAGCAGCACATAGGCTGAGCTTGGGTCACATACTGGTCTCATGGCTGTGTAGAGGTAATAAGAGGAGGTATCTGCCTGTTGTTCTGTGGTAGGAGGACCTGGATTTACCATCCCACAGGGACCACACCTATTAAGGGAAAGTTCATTCTCCAAAAGAAATGAGGCACTCTTGTGTGAGAAAAATGTTTCAAGGCAAATAAATATTAAAGAAGCAATAATGATAATAAAGTATTACAAATTATCAATACAGTCTCAGAAGGGTGAAGTGATACACGTAGAGGTACAGACAGGAATATAACTCAGCTTTTTCAATATCCAGTCCAGTGCCTTTCCCATTTTCAATTCCAACTAAACTACATAATTCAGAGACCTAAACTACCACTTTTGATGATGCTACTGACTTAATGGACATTATCTGATTTTAATTTTGTATTTTTGCTCTTACAATGGTCCTAGGATATAGACAGAACATTTACAATATATATTTTTTCAGGTGAGGAGACCAAGGTTTAGAAAAATTAGGTGAATGAGGCATCAGAGATGGCAGCAGAGTAGGAGGACTCTCGTCTCATCTTGTCCTGTGAACATAACTAAATAACTATCAAATCATCCTGAGTAGCCCCAGAAATCAGACTGATAACTGATAGAATAAACTCCACAACTGAAGAGAGAGAAGAGGCCACATTAAGGAAAGTAGGAAGGGTGGATATGTGATTTAAGGGAGAAACAGATCACAGGTGCTACAGAGAAGAGGGAGCCCTGGTTGCGGAGAAGGGTGCTGAGAGAGAGGAACACACAGGGGAATGCACAAGGACAACTTTCCACAAAGCCAGTGGCTTAGAAAATGAGAGGGGCTGAATTTTGTGACTTCTTGAAACCAGCAGGGCTTAAAGCCCAGAGTTTTAAAGGTGAGAAGGCATAGCTGGGATAAAACCTGGAGGGTACTGTCCTGCTCCTGGAGGGAAGGCAAGCAAAAAACCCAAGAACCCAGGGGAAAACAGTGTGGGAACAGAGATCTGAAACATGCCTGGGCACACAGTGGGGGAGATTATTCCCTATTCTAGGAACACTTCTCTGAGAGGCAGCATCTTTCTGGAAACAAAAGAGCTGCTGGTGCCATTTCACTCCTATAACCCTCAGCATAAACACAGAGCCACCTGAAGGAAGTAGCTCAGTGTGGACACTAGCTACCTAAGTTGCTTACACCAGAGCCCTTCCCCAGTGCTCTGGTGGGACTGCCCGTCTCTGTCAAGCTTGTCTCAGTTCCAGAAGAGCAGCACAAACACATGTCCACACTATGTTTTCTGACCAGAAAGTTCTGCAAGGCCTCAGTCTGGAGGATGGAGTTTGTGTCAGGTCTCAATTCACAGGCAGACCAGAGCTCACCTAGTTAAAACTCATCACATTCAGGCCAAGGGCCAAACATTGCCCGTAGCAGGCAAGGGGAGTCTCTGCAGAAGACTGATCTGAGGAATAGACAAGCTGAAACCCAACAGCAGAGTGCACACAGTGCACATCAGAGATACTCCCTGAAATGCCAAGCCCTGGGCATTACGTGACATCTTCTTCATAAGGCCATTACTTTCAGGAGCAGGAGACACAGCTGGCTTTTCTAACACTGAAAAGAAGGCAGAGACTTAGACAAAATTCCAAGATGGAGGAATTGATCCCAATTGAAAGAACAAGATAAGGGTATGGCCAGAGATTGAAGAAAAACAGATATAAGTAACATGCCTGAAGGAGAATTTAAAGCAACAATCATCAGGGTATTCACTGGACTTGAGAAAAGAATAGAAGACATCAGTGAGACCCTTACAACAAACATAAATGGGTTAGAGAATAGTCAATCAGAGATGAGGAATACAATAAATGAGACTGGAAACAGGCTTGATGCAATGAAAAGCAGGCTGAAAGACGCAGAGAAACAAATTAGTGACTTAGAAGACAAAATAATGGAAAATAATAAAGCTGAAAAGAAGAGATGAAGAATAATTATGTAATAATGAGACTAGACTTAGGAAACTCAGTGACTCCATCAAATATAAAAACATTCATATTATAGAGGTTCCAGAAGAAAAATATAAATAAAAGGGGGCAGAGTTTATTTCAAGAAATAGTAGCAGAAAAATTCCCTAATATGGGGAAGGAAACAGACATCCAGATCCAGAAGGCACAGAGAACTCTCATCAAAATAAACAAAAGCAGGCCAACATCAAGACATATTGGAATTAAATTTGTAAAATATAGTGATAAAAGAAAAATCTTAAAAACAGCAAGACAAAAGAAGTCCTTAACTTAAAAAGGAAACCCCATAAGACTAGCTGGATATTTCTCAACAGAACCTTGGCAAGCCAGAAGGGAATGCCATGATATATTTCTGCAGCCAAGAAAACTCTATCCAGCAAGGTTATCATTCAGGATAGAAGGAGAGACAAATAGTTTCTCAGGCAAACAAAAACAAAAGGAGTTTGTGATTACTAAATCAGTCTTGCAAGAAGTATTAAAGGGTACTCTGTGAACAGAGAACAGACCAAAAGTGACAAAGACAAGAAAAATCAGAGAAAATCTCCAGAAACAATGATAAAATAGTAACAAAATGGCAGTAAAGAATATCTATCAATAATTACCTTGAATGTAAATAGACTAAATGTTCCAATCAAAAGACACAGGGTGTCAGAATGGATAAAAAAACAAAAACTATCTATATACTGCCTATAAGAGACTTAGTTTAGACCTAAAGACACCTGCAGATTGAAAGTGAGAGGGTAGAGAGACATTTATCATGCAAATAGATGTCAAAAGAAAGCTGGAGCAGCACTACTTATATAGGCAAAATAGACTTTTTTGTTCTTGCATTGGTTTTATCCTGCTTTGGTATCCTGGCCTCATGGAATTATTTTAAATGTGTTCCTTCTATTCTATTATTTGTAAAAATTTGATAATAGGTTGTCATTTTTTTAAATGTATGGTAGAACTCAGAGAAAACTGTGTGGTCTTGGGCTATTTTATGGTGGGAGATTTTTTATTCCTAATTCAACTTCTATTCTTGTTATTTGTCTAAGGAGATTTCTTATCTCCTGGATTCAAGATTCATGATTCATTGTTCATTTTTAGGAATTACCTGTTTTTTTTTCTAAGTTATCTGATTTGTTAGAATAAAATTGTTTATAGCAATCTATTATCATACTATGTATTTCCTCTTTTTTCATACTATATATTTCTATGGTTTTTGTTGTCTTGTTTCCTCTTGCTTTTCTCATTTTAGTTTCTAAGTCTATTTCTCTCTTTTTCTTTCTTAGTTAATGCATTGTGAATTTTTTTTTAAACTGGTCTTTACTTTCAGTGTTATATTATTGTTATTCTGGTCTCTATTTTATTTATTTATTTATTTATTTAGTTAGTTAGTTAGTTAGTTAGTTATTTCTGATTTTTCTTTGTTATTTCCTTCATCTACTGAATTGCAGCAAAGTTTCTTCTTTTTATACTATAAATTTCGCTCTATAGTTAATAGTATAAATTTTCACTCTAATGTCTGGTTTTGCTGCATCTCACAGGTTTTGGAATATTGTTTTCTTTCTCTTTTGTTTTGAGTTATATTTAGATTTGCCATTTGATTTCTTATTTGATTCCTTATTTGGCCCACTGCTTGTGTAGTAGTATGTTATTTAATATTTACATATTAAACATTTAATATTCACATTGTAAAAATTTTAAATTTTAAAATATTTTTAAAATGCAAGATTAGATGATTTGCAGGAGGACTTGAACCAAGATCTTCTGATTCCTATTGAAGAATTTGTTCTACGGGGATAGGTGGTTCTCAACCTAGGGTGATTTTGCCACCCTATCTCACCTCTACAGGGTTCTCTTGCAATATCTGGAGACATTTTGGTTGTCAAACTGGTTGAGAGATGCTGCCAGCATTGAGAGGGTAGAGACAACAGAGACTGCTAAATAAGGAAGATAAAATATTCATTTTCTATCTATCTAGCCCAGATAGACCAGTTCTGTTCTCTCTAGTGGTAAGGGGGATAGTTTAGCAAGTATCTGATCCCATCATGTGGGACTCCAGTTCAAGCTCTGCTGCTCCAGGCACATGGAGCAGTTCCACTGCATCAGTATCATCATATCTTTTTGACCTCCTATGAGTACATAACAGAGTCAAGCCTGGATGTAGATGCTGGCTCTGATAGTCACTAACCATGTAACATTTGACTAGTTATAACCTTCCAAGCCTCATTGGCTCAACCTATAAAATGGAAATAATGTTTATCTACCTCAGAGGTGCCATGAAGATTAAGTTAAATATAGCCTATAAAGCATCTGACACATAGTAAGTTGTTATTAAAAGTTAGATAATTTTTGTTATTCAATAAAATTGTTTTTATCTATTTAGAGAACCATAAATTATATATTTGTTTTATATCATATGCCCAAATATATTAACTTTAGTTAAACATGTATCAGGTCATGTTTATTTAGCTTCTCTCTGTATTCTCTCTGTATTTCACTACCTTATCCCCAACATAAAAATATTTCAATGTTGCTATACTCTCGTGAAAGTATTTCTTGATTTTAAAGATATTTCTGGAGCTGATAACTTTTTGTTGGAAGTTCTGAGGGGACCAAGGTCTCAGGAATGAAGTTAGACAAGACTCTATAATATCCATTCATTTGCCTCCTTTGAAAGTGGGTTAGCAAGTCTTGATGTCACTAAGCAGATTTCCCCTTACTTCAGGGAATAAGGCTTACTGCTTTCAAGGTTTCTTATTTAACACATCAATGCTCTTTGAAGGTCTATCCTTAAATCATTTCAACTATAAGCAAAGATAAAATGATAGGTGAATACATAAACACTTAATTGTAACTGGCACTCTACTACTTATGGGGGCTTGTTCCCAACCCTGAAGGACTCATGGTCCAGAGAGGATTTCATATGTGTGTAAACAGACACAGCTCTCATGGAGTGAGTATCAATGAAACAAAAGTACTGTACATACAATAATGAAAGAGGACTACCTGGGAGAGTTTTAAAGTGGAGTTGGCATTTAATATGGGTCATGATGGATGAGAGGAAATTTTTCATGCAGTGAAGATGTCAAAGATCACTACTGTCAAAGGAGACTCCCATGAGCAAAGACAGCATGGGGAAGCCTTGGGCAATGTGATGGGTGAGGGTATTCATCAAGATACACCTTGGCAGGGTTGAATTGAAAATCATAGGGCAGATGAAAAAAGAATGTTAGAAGAGGAGAGGAGGAGAAGGGAGGAAAAAAAGGCTACTCCAAGAAAAATATCATAAATCATTTTGCTCCAAGTGGCCTGGAGCACCCATGTAAATTAATTTTGTACACACACATGCAGTATGCTACTCAAAACTTGAGTGCAGAGCTCTGAGGCTAGAGAGAAAACAAGGAGTATGCAGCGTATACTTCATAGATGATGGCCATGTCCCTTGACTCTGTAGGTAAGCAGTCTCAATCTTATTTAAGCTAATGAAAAAATTCAATGAAACACATTAGATAAAGAAAAAGGGTTGTAAATGGAAAAACAATTTAATGTAAATGAAGTCAGCATACCTCTAAATAGGCTGGGTGCTGGAGATAAAAGAGGGAATAAAGGATATATATATAGCGCCTGCTTCCCATGGAACTTAGATAAGTTTCTGAAAGGTAAGTATAAGGTCCTATGGGAGTGTATCAGTTCTGTATTGTTGTATAAATACCACAGCTTCAGTAGCCTAAAACAACACAGAAGTATTGTTAGATCACAATTCTGTAGGTCAGAAATTCAGACATGGTGTGACCAGATTCTCTGCTCAGAAAACAGCTAAGTCAAGGCAGCCCTGGGCTGTTTTCCCATCTGTGGTCAAGACCCTTTCCCAAACCCATGTAGTTATAGGAGGATTCAGTGCCAAATCAAAGGAGAATCTGCCAAATCTCTGACTCATCAACCATTTATCTGCAACCTTGCTCTTGGTCGTGTCTACCTAATACCTAAAGCCTCTGGACAAAACCATCCCCTACTTTTACCTTCTTCATGCACCTAAAAACATCAGAGGGACACAAGGATTGAGGGGGCCCTGAGGGAGACTGGAGAGATTAGGGGTCCCTTCCGAATCCCGCAAGGGGTTTGCTTTGATTCTGTTTGCGATCTTGCCCAAGTTGGTACCAGTTTAAATCCTTTCTCTTGACCAACGTTTGGTCTGTGAGAAAGGGCCTGGCCATGTTTCCTCTGCAAAAAGTGTCCAAATGGCAGAGATGAGTCAGAATTGCAGTCTTAACAGTCAGATCAGACAAATCAAAACCCTTACTGTGCACCCAGGTCAGAACTCCTCTTCCTAGCATTTTCTGGGTCAGTCTGGTTTGACACACACACTGGTATTTAGAACTATAATAAAATGCTATTTCAGTTGTTGTCATATTCCATAGCTGGTAAAAGCTATGTCTGGTTCCAAGTGATGTCACCACTTTAAGGAATATAGTGTGAGGGGGCAAGCAGAGATAGAAAAGCTTTTCCATTCCTTTCCATGGAGGCACAGGCAATTAATTCACTTGCATTTGACTACATTTAATAAACTATAAATTTACACAGCCAAGAAAACAAGATGAAAACATGTAGTCCTTTTACTTTGGTGCCTAATATAATTGACTTAAAGGTACAGTATTTGACAAACAGTGTCTATTATTAGGAGGACTATAGGAGTACTGCCTTTAACTTCATGCAAAAGAAAAAAGTGGCGAATAAAATTTCCTTGAATATTTCCAATAAACATAGTGGCAAAAGGGCAGTATGTGCTTACAGGTCTTTGATAAATACAAACCAGAGAGTACCAAAGCCTTGTGTCACAGTTGGGGTGTACCTACCCCTTCCTGGGGGAGTCGATACTTAACAACTCCTTAATTATGAACTCAACCTTCATCATCTCATTATCTCATCTTCATCATCTCATAGCAACCTGTGACATAGATATTGAAGTTACCCTCATTTAAAGATGAACAGATAGGGCCTCAGAGAGGTATAACAATATGCCCAAAGTTACACAGGATTTAGCAGCAGACCCAGGATTTTCACTCTGATCCCATTCAATTCTGTGCTGTATGCCAGCTTCCCATCCAAACAACAATTTAGATTTGTTGAGTACTGAATATATGTGTCAGGTACCATTCTGGGGCTTTATTAAAGTAGCCCACTTAATCCCTACAACAACCCTTGAAGTGTTGATACTATTATTTTCATTTTACTCATAAGATAACAGAGTTACAAAAATAATAAGTAATTTATCTATACTCATACAGATAATAAGTGGTGGAATCAGGCCTAGAACCCAAGTAGTCTGGCTCTAGGATCTTCTATGCCCTCAATGATTATTTTATTCTGTTTCACCTAAAATACATTTGCCTTGGTAATTCTGATGAGGTAGGGTAAGGACTCTTTTTGTTGTCTTAACATCAGTGTGTTTTCAAACTTTCAAGGGACTTGAGAAACCCTTCTCATCAGTCCTACCCATCAATCCCACTTGTACTCCTTGGAATCCCTTCATTCCTATGCTGGATTTACTGTTGTTGTAATATCTATCTTCCAATAAGAAGAAAACAAAGGCACACATGCAACCACTTTAGTTCAAAGTATTACCCAAATAGCCTCCTAATAAAGGTGATTTCTGAGTGTGTTTTCAGAGTAGTTTTACTGTAGAGATGATGAGATTTTTAAAAATGTGATAAAAGCAGATACTCTTCTAGCTGTTAATGTGTTTCAGAGGATTACAGTGATTATTCGATTATGCTTATTTGAACACTGATTTAATTTTTAATTAGAATGCTCCCATACCTAATTGCTTGAGAAATCCACCTTTAAGTAATAAATGATGTTTGGGAACATTACTGATAATAAGCCAAATATCCTATCACAACAGCATTTTATATTATGTAAATTTAAATGCTATGTGTCATTAAATTGAATTAAAAAAACTTATTTAAAATTAAATAAATTTTCCTCTTAAAATTGAACAAAAGAGATAATATTTACTTTAATAAAAATCAGGGAGGTTAAAGTATTTTATTCCTCTTGATGTGGCATACTGCTCTAGGCATTTCTTTCATATTCCTAAAGAGGTTTCTCTGAGGCACACCAACTGCTTTTTACCTTTGAATAACATATGAGCTTAGCTTTTCCCTGAAAGTCTCATTTCTTATTTCTAATTTCTGTTTGTTTTCATTTAGTTCTGTATACCCTGTTTAGATATTGCTTACTTTGCAGTTATTTTTCTTCAGAAAGGTAAAACTTGCAAGCATAAGTCCCTCTGGAACTAGGTTGAAAGAAAGACCTTAAGGTTGGGAAGCTTTTATAGAAGTGGCTTTGAATTTTTTTGAGATTGACTATTCTTCTGATCTGGTAACTCAGGGGAACGGTTTAGCCAATGTGTTGGTATCAAATGTCAGTTTTGGTTTCAATTCCACTGCCAAGTATAAGTTGAGAGATTTATGACACAAAGAAAAATAATAAAATAGTAGTAGCCATAGAATATAAGAAATTAATGGGAGTTTTTGATGTAGTATACAATTTGAAACCATTAAATTATCCAGACAGGCTCCAATAGGGAACTGAGGGTATTAGACCTTGCTGAGAGGATAAAGAAAAATAACCTTTCCCTCACAAAACACATTTTACTCTAATCAGCTGATGTTTGAAATGCTTTTATAGGCAATGTGCTCCCCTCCGCATGTCTTTCTTTTTCACAAGGAAAGTAGGGCATTGTCCTTTGTCTTCCTAAGATTGAGGAAAATCAAAGACTGCAAATCAAAGTGAATTGTCAATAATAATGTATTTTCTTTCCTGAAGGTATAATTTTCATAGGAGAATAGGGGACTATGCGAGGAAGAAAGACAGCATCATGGAAGAGAGCTTCCCTTCAATGCTCCAGCTAACTCTTATATAAACCTCACACATATACTGGCAGCTACTCTAATTCTTTTTACATCCCCTCTCGTGGTTAGTTTCACGTGTCAACTTGCCTAGGTCACAGGGTGCCCAGAGGTTGGTCAGACATTACTTTGTGTGTTTATGTGAGGGTTTTTTTTTTTTTTTGATGATTTTAATATTTAAATTAATTCACTGAGTAAAGCAATCTAATCTGGGTGGGCCTCCTCCATCCAATCAGTTGAAGGCCTAAATAGAACAAAAGGCTGACCCTTTCTCAAATAAGAGGGAACTCCTCCAGCCTTTGAACTGGGACAACAGTTTTTTCCTGCCCTTGGACTCTTACTGAAACACTGGCTCTTTCTGGGTCTCAAGCCTGCAGGCTTTAGGATTAGAACTTAAGTCACTAGCTCTCTTAGTCTTCAGGTCTTCATTTGGACTAGAACTACACCAACATTTCTCTTGGGTATCCAGCTTGCCAACTGATAGCGGATCTTGGGATTTGTCATTTGTCAGCCTTCATAATCACATAAGCCAATTCCTTATAATAAATCAATTAATCTCTCTCTCTCTCTACACACACACACACACACACACACACACACACACACACACTCCTTATTAGTTTTGTTTCTCTGGAGAACTCTAATATATCCCCTGAGGCATTCAATCTTTTAACTCATTTTCAGAGGGAAATAGCTTGCATTGAAAGGTATCTTAATATGTAATGCAACTAGGTTCAAAATTGGAACTAGAGAAAGATGAGAAAATCATGAGAGGTAGTCTAAAGACCTGGGCTCAGATTTTGTGTAGGAAGATTTTATGGCAGGCATAGGGCTGTTCTGAAGCCTCCCTATAGTTATAATTGGCTGAGTTGGCTCATGTATGTGTGTGTGTGTGTGGGGGGGGGGGGTATTGTTCCTGAGAGCTTCTCCCATAGTCATTATGAATATTTATAATTTCAAGAATCTCAAATCTCAGCATAGCAAGTTATTCTAGTTTAACCCTTATTCTATCAATTTTATTTTTAACATCCTCAACAAGTAGTTAGAATCTTAATGCCCCCATTAAATTTTGAGATAGCCTTATGAACATTTCTGCCCCCCTTATAGCATTAATGATTTTAATTCACTTATTCATGGGATATTTATTGAATGCCTTTCATTACCCACAAAGGAAGTTTTTCTCTTATATGTATGATTCCTTAGGGTTTCAGAAAACTGTGGAAAAGGCAGAGACATTTGTACAATTCAGGAGACGGAGCCCTTGGAGCCTGTGAGCCTCATAAGAGCAAATAAGGTGATGTCCTAATCCTTGTTCAGAAGGGGCATTTCAGGAATTTTATACAAGTGCTCACACATTATTACAATGCCTCTGCAAGTTCTCCCAAATTCTACCACTCCAACACTGCCAAGCAACATTTTACTCATTAAAAGAAGATATATTTATTATAGAAAGAAAGAGGAGAAGCTCACATTTTTAGATTAAAGATCTTACCTCAGAATTTCTTGATGTTCTAATTATGTACTTGGTCTTCAGTTCTTCATCAACCTATTCTCTTATGATTAATTTTTCCAGTGGTTTCACTAGAGGTGAAACATTGAGACACACTCTTGTACATGAGAGTGAGATCATTACTTCCGGGTCACAGACCGCATCATTCTATTGAGATAACTGAATTGTCATGCCTACCTTGATATCTCCATTCCATGGCCTGTGGAGGTCTACTGGCTTCCTGTCAACTGTGTTCTGTGAAGTGAAGCCCTAAATATGGACAATGAACTGTGATTATCACTCCAGTACTGTTGTGCTTAGTTTTTAGAGCTCAGAACAGAAACCTTAATTATGCCTATTAACGCTTCATATTATCTAGTACTTGAAGGACAGCGATTCTGTAATCAAACGAGTGAACTCTTACTCCTCACTAGATGCCATTCTCTAATTTGGCAAACACTTTCTCTTCTAGGATTTTAATGGAGACTAATCACTATTCAGACTAGATGTATACGTGGCTATCAACCCATTAAAAATTTCCATCTTAAGCTAAAGGCACTACCTCGTTTCTTCAGCTTATCCACGGGGCTAAAATAAAAGGCCTTGTCTAATATCTGGCTCAAATCCAAATCCAAAATCCAATTTTGTTTACAGAATTTACAGAATCAATCCTATTATCTTTAAAAGTGAAATGCAACTTTGTGGTTAATAAGGGTACATTTTTAAGACCTCAAAAGAGGTCCATGACAATAAGGCCTGGCTGAACTTGTGTTGACTCAAACTTAATTTCATGAGTCTGTCTTTGTATGCCATCAGGCATAGCTTAGTCAATTTTTCTAAATCAATAAATTTATATTGAATGAATATTCTTCCTATATTCTAGCACTATGATATCTGTGCATCTTAACTTTTGGTAATGCTAAGAGTTTTTGTCTTTTTCTCTGGTCTTTATTGACATTGTGCTGATCATTTGGGACTGGCTACATTGGTGACAATATTTTGACTGAGAAGTACAAGTCTCTATTTTACTACATAAGGTTATGCCCAATACAGTGTCAGAGGAATAATGGATTGAAATACAAAATCTAACACTTATTGATGGTATGACATTGGGCAAGCTACTTGTCTTATCTAAATCTCAGGTTCCTCAAATAGAGGTAATAGTCATTTCAATCTTACAGGATACGTAGATAAAGATAGCATTCAGCAAACTTCCTAACACATGGAACGAGGCATCCTCAATCTGCTGCCATGTTTATGATCATAATTTCCTAATGTGGCTATCAGGGTTATCCTTTTGATTCAGAAAAGTAACATTCCTAGGATTGCCCATAGAATGTTCCTAACATGAATTCACATTCACTACAAAATGTGTGAACTCAGCAATCAGAGTCTTTCTGAATACCCTGGGCCTTTATGGAATTGGAAAGAGCCCTAGTTGCATAGCCATGCCATGTGCTGTGAT
The DNA here is from genome assembly GCF_018345385.1 of Vulpes lagopus. Classification (NCBI taxonomy): domain Eukaryota; kingdom Metazoa; phylum Chordata; class Mammalia; order Carnivora; family Canidae; genus Vulpes; species Vulpes lagopus. Next base: position 89,014,180 of record NC_054828.1, on the reverse strand, counting down.
GCAGTGGAATGTGCTGACTGCACTGGCTATACTGTTAGACTTCCTTCTTGACCATATAACAACTGTGCTGAAGAAAGCATAGATCCTCTTGGTTGAGTAGCCTTTGGATATCACTGCACTTTATCTTCAATTTTGGTGTCATTCCCTAGGCACACTTCACAATCATTCATGCAATAGTGGCACCTTATAGTTGTAGAACATGTATACACATTTTTTTTCTGCAGTGCTTTCCCATCTATTATCTTATTTGCTTCATAAGACATTTTTTAATAAATTATTACCCATCTGTTACAGATATAAAAACTGAATCTCTAACAAGTTAAATACTATGCCACAGCTGCATCATCTAATTTTTATTGGAGATAGGTTGTGAAGTCAGAAATGCTTCCAAATACCATGGTATCTTCCTTCTAAGTATCTATTCTAGGTCAATTTCAAACTCATTAAAATGAAAAAGCAAGGCTTTGGTGATCTGACTTGCAGTTTTATTCCACCCTTCAACCCACTCTCACCCCATTGTATATCTAAATATTTGATTATTTTTCAATTCCTGCAACACTTTAGCTGTCTTTCATCTTTTGGGGAGCCAATCTAGATTTTATTTACTCTCAGAATTCTTCCCTGAACTTACTCTCTATTCACTCTGGGTTCTATACTCCTCACAAGTGCTCTCAGAACACTCTGCACATCTTTTATAAAACCTAGTCCAACGTATTAGGATTCTTATTCTCTGGCTCTCAGACAGGACCATGGGACAGGGGCTATATCTTGTTCACTGGTGAATGTCTGGTACTGCTATGGTCTGCATGTTTGTATCCTCCCCAGAATTCATATGTTGAAATATCAAATACCACAGATGATGGTGGGACCATTGGGAAGTGCTTAAATCATAAGTATGGAACCCTCATGAATGAGATTAGAGCCTTATAAAGAGGCTCTAGAAAGATCCTTGATGCCTTTCATCATGTGAGGACACAGCATGAAATTGGCAGTCTACAATCCAGAGGAGGGCCTTCACCAGAATCTGACAATGGTGGAACTTATTTTGGACTTCCAAACTCCAGAACTATGAGCAATAGGATCACATTATTTTAAGATGCTGTATTTTGTTATAGCAGTTTGAACAGACTAAGATAAGCACTAGAATATGGTGGATGATATGTTCAAGATACATTTGTTGCATGAATGAATGTTCTGCTTATTATTCTACTCGCTTTCTATTACCTTTGGCACTTTCCCCATGCAGAAAAATTCCTCGAAAGTAATTAACCCCCAATAATGAGTGCAACCAATGAATATATAAGGCCAAACAGCTCAAAGATATAAGAAATTTTTTTTAAAGATTTTATTTATTTATTCATGAGACACACACACACACACACACACACACACACACAGACAGAGACAGAGAGAGGCAGAGACACAGGCAGAAACAGAAGCAGGCTCCATGCAGGGAGCTTGACGTGGGACTCAATCCTGGGTCTCTAGGATCAGGCCCTGTGCTGAAGGCTGCGCTAAACTGCTGAGCCACCTGGGTGCCCAGATATAAGAACTCTTAAGGAGCCCTAAACTTCTATGATTACATGATGAAGAAATCTGAAGACACATAGATAGTTCTTCAGAAATCTTTTTATCTTTATTCCCTTCAAATTCATGAAGACTACAGGCTCAACTATCAAAGCTGTAGTTTTGTGTATTAGCTATTCCTATTTCAAACATAAAATGCCTATTTTCCTTTGAGCTCTGCTGGCCATTTGAAATTTATTTGCTGAAGGCCTAATACTGTGCCTGGACCATAGTATGTGCTCAATTAAATATTACTAAAAAATAATAGCTTAAAAACTTTTTCTTTTTTAAAATTTATCTTTACAGGTATTCATTTTTAACTTGTATGTCAAACTTGCCTGCTATGAATTTTCTCACCCTCCAGTTAGGTATTTCATAATATAGATATATATTTTGTGTAATTTTATTTTAGGACATCAGAAGTATAACTTCTGGGGGACAGAAATCACCATGAGTCACAAATACCCTTATTTTTTCATATAATATTAGGTCTTTGTATGTATCTATGCCTCTAGCAGGAGTGGTATTCTGATGTGTAAGAGAGGTTAATGAAACTTTGGGGGGTCCTCTTCATGAAAACGGATACAAAATGTTGAAAGTCATTATAGGACCTTGGGAAGAATGTGCGGTGAGGTGGCAATAAGAAGCCCTGAAGGCTAAGCTTCATTCCTTTCTGATCCACGTGCTACTGAACCCACTGCCTGCATAACTTGTTTAGATTTAAATCCTTTACTCACTTGAACAGAGGTATTGACTGATGCACTAATTTTGGTTAAAAACAAAAATCCAAAATGTGTTATCTAGTGCTCAGCCTCCACTTTTATTGTTGTTTTAAATTGTGTTTACTTTTTAAACATCTGTTTACTCATCACAACTATTTCTTAATTATATATAGATCTGCTGTTAGTCTTGAAACATGAGCCAAAATGCCTTCCATTATATCTGACCGGCAAATGAATGGAGGAGGAAGGCTCATTTTTTTGAAGGTCAATAGACTTCTAAAAGCCTCTGTGGTATCTTTTAGAAAATTGCTATTTCAGTGCAACTAATGGAGCCCATGGCACCCATGAGTGGACCCAAAGCACTTGTTTAAAGTGTGCTCACTCGGCAGTGGTATCCTTATGGACATGGATTTAATAGTTTATGTGGAAGAAATGTTTTCTACAGAAATTTGGACTATGTAGAAGGTGGTGCTAATAACTTCTACTGCTTCCATGATTACTAAAAAGCTAGATGACTTTTTATGGTAAGGTAAACAATGGGGATTCCTGCTTACCATTCTCTGGCCTAAGTATTAAGTCCTTTGGCTGATCAATTACTAGTTCCCCCTCTAACTTCCTCAATCTACCTCCTCACACTGATATTTGAAAATATACCTCCAATTATTTTCTGATTTGTGTGTAAAAGTTTTTTAGGGATGGAATCTTTTCAAGATAATGTAGTGCAAGTTCCCTTCTATGAGGTCTTCAGGTGGTCCTCAATATTGCACACATTTGCACCCTGATAGCTCAGTCCTACAAAGCAGTAGTTACATTTCCTCTCAGAAATTGCTTAAAGAAAAAAGCAGATTGGGAGGCGAAGACGAAAATTTCAACAACAAAAAAACCCTAAGTGAAGTCTCCTATCATGAGCATCAATATATAGGAAAGATCACACTCATTCAGAAAATATCAAACAAGAATAGCAAGAATGCCAACTATAGTGAATACTGTGATGTGCTTCAGAGATCCCTCTTCAGGACTCTAGGGGCTGTTTGCCCCAACTTTGGGAAACTGCCCTCAGCCATCTGTTCTCCCTGGTTAGCCCTGGGCCAGAGTTGATTGCATCACCCATGGTCATGCCCCTTCCTGGGGGTGCTGGCATCCAGTGAGTGGTAGATAAGGGAGTATAAAGACCCACCTCCCATACTGTGATGTGGGGCATCTTTGATGTTTCATCTGAATTTCAAAGCTCCCTGCAGGGTTGACTGAGTCCTTGTTGTGCCTTCACCATAACCTAACTTATTTTCTGGCATGTACTGATCCTGAGTTCAAACTTCCTACAAACTAATATATGGGAACAGCCTATAGCCTACATAAGGAATATATAAAATGAGAAAATGCTAATCTCAATTTAGGACTGCAACAGTCCCAATAGCAAAAGCATTTTGGGAAGTTACTCCTTCTCTACTTTTACATACACTTTTTATTTTAATTCAGCATTTAAAATTATTTTCTTTGCAGTTTTTTAAAGTTATTTTCTCTTGATTTCACTTCCTTCTCTTCTGTTTTTACTCTTCTCTCTTATTCTTTTACAGTCAGACATCTTGAAATGATTTTTTATGTGCTTTTAGTCATCTGCCTTATTTTGTATTGTAATGTTGCTTTCTGCCCTCCACTACTTTAGAACAACTATTTGCAAGATCAGCAAGGCCTGAAAATCCAGAGGATATTTATCAGTCTATATCTTCCTTTTATTTTGGCTGCATTTAACATGGTTGAATATGCCCTATTTTTTAAAAGAAATTTTTATTTAGAACATTTTTAGATTTTTAGATTCTTGTGAAGATAGTATGGAGTTCCCATAGATTTCATACACAGTGTCTCCTGTTAGTAGCATTTTACATTAACACTAGTAGGGCATGTTTGCTATAATTAATGACTAATACTGATAAATTATTATTAGTTGAAGTCCATACATTATTTGGATTTTTTTCAGTTGTTTCCTAATGTTCTTTTTGTTTTATATTCCTATCAAGGGTACCACATTTTATTTAGTCATGTCTCTTTAGATTTTTTTCGGTTATGAGAGTTTCTCAGACTTTTCTTATTTTTGAGGACTTTGACAGGATTCCAGGTCAGGTATTTTGTAGAATGTGTATCAATTGGGATTTCTCATGATTAGAGTGGGGTTATGGGTCTCTGGAAGGAAGATCACAGAAGTAAAGTGCCATTTCATCACATCACATCGAGGTATATAGTATCAATATAACTTATCACCGTTCATGTTGACCTTGATCACCTAGCTGGGATTCTGTTTCTAAGGTTTCTCTACCTTAGAAGTTAACTCTTTATTTTAACTCTTCATTTTGTCCTTTCTCATATCATATTCTTTGGAAGGAAGTCACTACATGTAACCCAAACTTAACGAGTCAGGAGTTATACTTTGCTTTCTTCAAGGTGGAGTTCCTACATGAATTGTTTATTGTGTACAGATGTCTTTATTTTCTGCCCTATACTTAATTATTGAATAATTTAGTTATATCAGTATGGACTCATGTATTTGTTTTATACTCCAAATTATAATCCCAAACAACTTTATTATCTTGCTCAAAAATATCCAGCTATGGCCATTAGGAGATCTTTCAGTTGGCTCATGTATCCCTCTGACATGCTCACATCAATATCGTTTAAAAAAAATCTTTTTCTTACTTTCTAGCACTATAACTTCTCTTTTTTTTTTAATTTTATTTATGATAGTCACAGAGAGAGAGAGAGAGGCAGAGACACAGGCAGGGTGAGAAGCAGGCTCCATGCACCGGGAGCCCGATGTGGGATTCGATCCCGGGTCTCCAGGATAGCGCCCTGGGCCAAAGACAGGCGCTAAACTGCTGCGCCACCCAGGGATCCCCCACTATAACTTCTCTAGGTTTGCCTTGTATATTTCCTGCCCCTATTTTATGGTTAATCATCTCTCTAAGAAAATGGATATTTTTTTAATTGAAGTATGGTATGAGAAACCACGATCTGGGCTCTAGTTTGTTCTGCACTTTTTTTTAATAAAACATAGTTCTCTTAGTTTCTGCAACCTACTTTCTCACTTTTCTCCTGCCTTTCCCACTGCTCTTTTCTAAATTTTACGGATCCTCATTTCCCTCTTCTAGTCTTTAATTAATGTTATTATTCTTGATGGTTCTATCCGGAAGATACTCTTCTGTTGTCAATCTGTATACTCTTCTTGAATTTTTTCTATTACTTTATACCAGTTGTTCCTTGCTCTCCTTTAATGCATTTTCCATAGTTTGGCTCAAATGTTGGTTTTACATTTCCCTTAGGATAAAGTTCAAAAACCTTAAGAATACATAACATCTTTCATGATCTGGACTAAGAACCTGTCCAAGCTTTGTCCTTTGCCACTTTCTTTCTTGCACTTGATACTCCAATAATAGTCTACTTCCTGCAGTTCCCTGAATAGAGTTGCTGGGTTCTCAGTACTTTGTACCTATTGACATCTCTCTTGAACACTTTTTCCTCCTTATCTTCTTCTTTTTACTGGGAAAATTCTAAAATTTTCACCAGAAAGCTTACCTTGTTTCCCGATGCTAAAGTAGGTGTGCCAGAAATGTGTACTCCAACCATATTCCTCCTATTATGGAGGAAAGTCTCTTGTATGACACTATGAATTCCCTCATTCCCTTGTTGAACTGTGACCATAGTTCACTTGTTCCCTGATGCTTCCTGGAACCTAGAAAACTGACAGATTGTGGCCAGCTGATAATAATTGAAATAAAGACTGAATGAGAACAGATGCATAGGGAGAGAGATGTAGCTATAACTCAAGGCTGTCACATAATCAGAAACAGTCTATTAGGCAAAGTGGGTATTCAGAGAAATACAAAGAATGTTTGCCTGCAAGCAGCTTACAAAGCTCATAGAAGGTCTATATGTATACAGGAATCAGATAGCTCCATCTGCACAGATTGCTATGCTCTAATGAGAGGTGCCCAGGGGATGGAAAGGGTAGAGATCTCTTAGGGTGTTTTAGGAAACAACCTCAGGAAAGAGATGAGTCTTAATCTTTCTCTTGAAAGGTGACTAAAATTTGAATAGGTGGAGTAATGTGAATGAAAGAAAGATGGGCCAAGTTTTGGGAGCAATGGTAAGCATCAAGTTCAGTAAGAAAATGGCTGGTGGCAGAAAGGGGCCTGTGTCTGAGTATTTCTGTTTGACTATTTCTCTTAACTTCATGCAACTTGTTAACTCCTTAAGAAATGCCACAAAATCTCAAGTTGAACATTACTTACACATTTATAAATAATGCTTCTAATAACTGTTATTTTTCTGTATTTTCTTCCTTCACTAGTGGTGGAAGTTAGAGTTATTGTCCCTTTGTAAAAGTAATTTACCTTTGAATCTAAAAAAAGGCTGATATGTACAACCCAGATGTTACTTTTAATGCTCTTTATTAAAATGCAACAGTAGTTTTCTCTTGCATTGCTTTTTTACAGATTGCTTATCCTTTGCATTTAGGTGATAAAGCATTTTGTGACAATGATAATTCAAATTTGTGTCTCCACAAAGTGAGAAGAAGGTATGAATGTATTTCATTTGGGTGGTGTCATTAAGCTGTTTTGACCTACTTTGGGGAATTGTCTTTTTCTTAGAAGCATTGATTGGTTAACTTAATTGTCTGTGATAGATTTGATTTCAATTTTCTTGGGCAGAATGATTGTTCAGAGCACTTAAAATTATAAATCACAATATGGGATGCCTTACTTTAGACTTGAGGGCAGCCAATAACTCAGGATTTTGTTGTAGTACAGTTAATAACATCACCACATCTCAAAAGTCTTTTCAGTTAAGATTGTTCAGTTAGGGTGTACTTTTTTTTTCTTTTGGTTAGAGGGCTGAAATGTGGTACTGATTTGAATGTATTTACTTTTATGTGCTTCATGATATTCATAAAACTTAGGATTTTATACACCTAAATGGCAATGAAGAAAACCTAGTTTGAGTATATTTATTCTTCTGTTAATGTTGATAGGAAGTAAAAAGGAATGTTCAAAAGAGAGATCACCACAGTGGCTTTGTTCTGAGTTATAAAGCTTATATGTCTGGTTCATTCCAGGAAGTAAACTCACTATTTCTGCTATAATGAAATAACTTTTATATCATGTTTTTAAATTAACCTATTTCAGGACTGATTGAGAAATATGTTCCTATTTATGTATTGCATTTGCTTGGCATATTGTGTTTATTTAAATATAAGAAAAAAATGGATAAAACCACTGGCCATTCTTGACCATAGGCTTCCAGAAGAACTATAGTAAATGGCAAAATGCCTAGTACAGTTAAGTATTTTAAAACTAGTACAGAAAATGAAAAAAAAAAGATGACCATAGACGAGGAAAGTGAGTTATAAGTTTATAGCAGTAGTACATGGGAACTTAAGATTTCTAAGTATCCCTACTGTTCATGAACTCAGCAAGCTGGAGTTAGTTTCATAGAAGGGCCCCCTTGCCAGGCTCGCTTCTATATGGAAATGGAGAATGCACTTATGTGGAAATGAGGGTCTTCCATCCCTGCAGATCACCCAAATATAGCCACCACCATGCAGAGGTGGGTCAATAAGATCAAATTTTGTTGTTTTGTCTATCTTCTTTACTTTGCTGCATACACTATATCTCATTTACCTTCATAAATTTTGGAAATTTATATATTTTATTTTAAATTTAAATTATCACTATATTTAAATAAAAATATTTAAACTAATTTCCTAACATTATCAAATGTAAGAATGCAACAGAATCTTTTGAATGCCATTTATTTACAATGAAGACTGTAGCACTGATTATTTTTTTAACTTTCTGTTTTGATTCTAGTTATTTGTTAAGCTGGAAGTTTAGTATTAGATCAGTGTTCCTAAATGATTAAGTCAGTTTTGATATTACATACATTTTCTTCTGTTGATATTCCTTAACATTCACATTCCCTTTTGAAACCAAAACTTTATTTTTCGCTTCTTAAAATGGACAACAACCAGAAGAAATCTGGTGTGGTGTAGGGCTAGGCACCCCAGGAGAGCCAATTAGTACCCCTAGGGATATTCTATTAAAAGAGTCTGTAACAAGGAACTGGAAGACACATCTCTGCAGGCAGTCTTCTAAATTTCCCCTAATAATTTGTGTTCCTAACTGAAGAGAAGTGACTTTAGTAGATGCTTTTATTTCAGTATTTCAGCTTCCCTAATTGTGGTGTCAGAAAGAATTTTGGAAGCACAGAGATAAATGGGAAACCAATGTGAAGGGAAGCTGATTAATTCTTGAACATTCAATGAATTAAGTTTGAAACTAGTTTTTTATTTACTACAAAAGTGCAAAATGGCAGGCTGATTTCCAATAGCATATATTTGCCTCCTCTAAACTCAAAAGGCTGCCATAGGGGATATGGTGCCACCCTCATTATCTAGAATTTCATTTTCAGTGTTTTGCTATGTAAGGTAAATTACTCTGGGTGGGTTGGAGTGCTCTCTGTCCTTCTAATATATGTGGATGAATTTGAGGTAACTCCCAGGGCCAGTTCTCAAGGAAGAGAGGAATAAATAGAATTCAGTTAAAGCTAAATTCCTGTCCATGATACTTTAACAGATAACTAGTATTTTCTAACATGTCAATTATATTCCCTTATTTTGGAACCCTGTTCTTACACTTCTTCAGAGGACTTTAGTTACAACAACACTTTGAGTCTTTTTCTCTATTTCTAACTCATGGTTTCCCAAGGAAGGAGGATTGGTTTATCTGATTACTGAGATTGACATAGGAAACTGTCAGGCTTAACTCATATTTCTGGATTTTTACTTTGAGAATTGTTGAGAGAATTTACATTCTACCCTATCCTATTTTCCCTGCTTCCTTGTAGTAAAGGAATATTTTTATGTCTCTCACAGTAAATTTCAGTTAGTTAAGATCCTGTAGTTGATGGGGTATGACTTATTTGGTCCCCATTAAACCTTAACATTTGTCTCAGAAATCCAGATCAGAGACACAATAGTTGCCATGTATAGAAAGATCTACCTAGAGTATTATTTTTGTCTTCTTTATAGAAAACAGGTATTTACTGAGCTTACTTGAATAAAGAGAAAATAGAATGAAATCTGGAGATTCATTAAATATGGGGAATGTACTAAAAATATGTGTTTCCTTCAGTCTCCACTTTTTGCTCACTCTTCTTCACTTTTAGCTTCTATTTCCTCTATGCTTTCCTTTCAACTGAATGGCTTCCTATGTTTACTCATAATTTCTACTCAATTATAGTTAAAACCTGTGCATAACTAGGGTTAATTTCAATTGGTCTGACTGATTACATGTTTATCTCTAAAACTACTGGCACCTGAATAACACCATGGACTGTTTTAACTAAACATATATGATATTCTGTGATCATACATCCATGAGAAGGATGTCAGCATTGTTTACCAACAATAATTGAATTTATGATTCAGCTTAGGGGCATTTCAGTGGTTAAGGCTGGTCAGATAACTCGTTCTAAAAGATCTCTTCCATGAGTTGACTTTGGACTTTTTGGTGCTGAGGTGCTTTGTATGCACACTAGTGATAATATGGGACCTAGAGAAAGAGTGGGTTCTGTGTGAACCAATCCAAAAGAAGGAAAGCAAAGAAGCCTCTGCCTGAGCTCTCTGTGCCCCTCTCAATGTATGCTCTTCTTTTGCTATTGCTGCCCTATACGTTTTGCCTGTAATTAAGCTATTATATATAAACTCTTTAAGTCCTGTGAGTCCTTTCAGCAAATAAACACTTACGGTGATTAATGTGTAATTAACACAGCTTGCCATGGAACAAAACTTTCTTTCACAGTATCCTTTACTTTACCTCCTAAAGCTAATGGACCCAAATATTCTTGGTTCAGATTTATAAAGGAGCCTGATTGTTGGCCCAAATCATTTCTGTTACATGACATAGATCATCTTTTTAAAATTATACTGTGGATTCTCTGCCCTTAGACTAGATCCAGTCTCTGAGTAATCATTTGTGCCTAAGGATCCAGAGTCATGCTATGCAAAGCATGGCCTCCTAAGAAGCAGGAGTTGTGAACCATACAGTTTTACTCTAAAGAGAGATATAGCTATGGAATTATTATGAGGTCAGGCTATGCAATTCAAATACCTATCTGTATATACATCTAATGTGTATAGGAGGAAAGCTTTTCCTTTCTTCTCTTAGCATAATCTAATAATTAAACTGACATAAGATAAATTTAATTTTGTATGTATGAGAGCCCACCCCCAAAATATGGGACTCAACAAAGTGACTAAAGCAGGCAGCTTTTATACCTTTACACAAAATAAAACCATTAGGTTTGTAAAGTATTGACAAGACAAAGAAGTTTGGGCTTGGTATAGTAAATTAGTGAAGAAGCAATAAGATTTGTTTATATATTCTTCTTAGCTCCAGTTCTTTATTTCTAGTGATAAGATACCTCTCTCCTTCCTGGTACTGGGAGAGTAGCCTTCACATACTCATTCAATACAAAAACAATCACTTGGGATTGGTGTTCCTCCATTTATATTCCTAATATTTAAAAATTGGGAAACAGAGAAGAATGGAAACTTGTCCAAAGTCATGTAGCCAGTAAGTGTCACAGTGAGGACTAGACCAAAGCAAGTTTGGTATCTGAGCCTGTGTTCTTCTTAACTGCTACCCTGAACCATCTCCTACGGTTTCTTCTGATAATAGTTACGCTAACACATCCTTTGATAGAAGAATGGTTCAAGACTTTTTGGTCTTAAAGGGATTCTATCCTTTGGATAGAGACATGGCAATCAAAATTTTCTTTTGAGATTATAGAAGACTTTTTTATCTGTTACCCACAAACTCCAACTATGCTATTCTTTTGAGACACCAATTTTCAATCTGTCCTCCACCATCTCTCCAAACTCATGTTGCCAAGGAAGAGAAAACACATAAACTGGGTATTACTAATTTGATTATTTTCTCTTATAATTCATATGCTTGTTTGGCTACTTTTGTTAATAATCCTAAGTGCTGAGGCTTTTTCTTGCCTTGAAGTGAGTACATTTTTTTCAAGATTAATCACATGTTTTCATTATTATCAGATGAGGCTGGTTGATTTCCTAATTTCCTCAATGACAGAACTGATATCCAGGACGGACCTGAAATCTAGAGCCCATTCTACCTCATTTAAAAGAGGCAGAGCTCAAAATGGCTTTCCTGTGAAGTTCAGTATTATTACTAATAAGATTACAACCTGTCTTATTTTCCAATCCTGTGTTTCTCTTATGATGGTATGACAACTTCACATCAACCTTTACCTGATCAACATAATAAACAGAGTTGTCAATTATTTAACTATGTAATACGACAATGTGCCAGACACTGTGCTAGGTATACCCAGGTCCTTGAATAATACTTAGAAGTGGGTTTCTTTTTTTGATATTTTATTTATTTATTCATGAGAGACACGGAGAGAGAGAAAGAGAGAGAGAGAGGCAGAGACACAGGCAGAGAGAGAAGCAGGCTCCATACAGGGAGCCAGGGAGCCCCATGTGGGACGCGATCCCGGGACTTCAGGATCATGCCCTGGGCCAAAGGCAGGTGCCAAACTGCTGAACCACCAGGGATCCCCCAGAAGTGAGTTTCAACAGCTATCTTTTATGGATGACAAAATAGTCTCAGAGGCTTACTTACCCAAGGTCACACAAGAATTAAATGATAAGTAGGATGTATTCTCAGATACCTATTACTCCAAATTCCATGATCTTAATTATTATATCAAACTGCTTTCTTACCTATCTGTATATCAATGCTGCAATAGCTTATAATAACAAGGCATAAATGCTAAAAAGATTGTTTTATTTAGTTCCTAAAAGAGTATCAGTAATAGATGGGGTTTATTATACAACTAGGAAGTTCTTGCTCCACTGCCCTTGGTACTGTGGATTTTGTATTTGTGCTAGAGTACTGTCATTATGTGAGGAAACTTGCCAAAGCCATTTGCTAAAACCAAAGAGATACTAGCTTGTGAAATACTCAAATATTTACATTATATTTTCTTCTTTTCCTTGGATAAGGCATTGTCATAAAACTTCAAAATGCTCTCCTAAGAATAGAAAACAACCCTAAAAGGATAATTGGATGTATTAGAGCCCTAAACACCTCAAGCCTAATCCAGAAGATGAATGATAAATAACACTGTCCTCTCATTTGAGGTCTGAAAGAGTTAATTGCTTTTCAAACAGGAAACAGTTTACTTCTATAGAGCAGAATGATTAAATGACAGTGGATTTCTGAAGGTTTTATGCTTGAAATACTTGAACACAATCGAATTTTATCTTCCTCTTACAAAATGTAGTTTTATTTTTTTTCTTCTTTACTTCTCTCCTTAAACATGAATGATAGGCTATTAAAGGTTTTCTTTGGGGGAAAATATTTTTGACTTACATTGTTGTGGAAACTTGATTTAATCAACAAAATGCCAAGCTGATAACCACTCTCATTTCCTTGTCATAGAAAATAAGAGGAATAAATTCAAAAGAGTGGGGAATTACAGGAAAATGCTTCTAGATCCTACATCAGTAATGTAGACATCTTTAATAATGTATAATAGTATCTCTTATTGGTGAGCAGGATTGAGCACATAACTGTGTACACAGTATTTTTCTGGATAGATATTTAATGCTACCTGTCCTTGATTTATTTTATTAATCAGTTGTATGTCCTTCCTTTAGATTATGAATTTGTTATTTAGGAATTGTAATCAGGATCTTAAAGAGATACCTGCACTCCCACGTTCACTATAGCATTATCCACAGTGGCCAAGGTATGGTATATACATATAATGGAATATTATTCAGCCTTTAAAAGGAAGAAAATAATGCTATTTGTGACAACATGGATGGACCTAGGCAACAATGTGTTAAATGAAAAAGCCTGACCACAGAAAAACAAATACTGTATGATCTCATTTATGTATGGAATCTAAAATAGTCAAACTCAGAAGGAAATAGTATATGGTGGTTTCCAGTAGCTGGAGGGAGGGGAAATGGAGACGTGATAGTCAAAGAGGATAAAATTTCAGTTATACAAGATAAAGAAGTTCAACGGAGGTGAGGTAAAATAATGTTCTGGAGATCTACTATACATAATGGTGCCTACAGTTAATGTTAGGGAACAAAACTTGCCACCCCAAAATGTGTTTCTTTAGCATGTAGATTATTTTATGCTGATTCTTTTAAAGGAACAGACTCAAGAATTTTTTTTTTTATTTTTGCCTCTCCCACCCCCAATTCCCTAAAAACATTAGGTTTCAGCATGAGCTATCACCATAAATTAGTATAATATGAACTAGTATGGTAGACAGGGAGGAACCCAGCAAGGCCTGTTTGATCAAAGTCCTCTCTCTATACCACTGTTTCTGAATGGCCCAGCAAACATTTGTGTACCATACAAATGCCATAACAGATATATACCATAACAAATGTACCATACAAACTTCCTTTTGTGGCCCTGGAGTACCACACCCTTCCTCTTAACTGAGAATGACATATATACCTCATATTGCCTGTCTTTGGAATTTCTCATGTTTGTGTGAATTTCTCATAAGTATGTAATTAAATGTGATTAACTCCTGTTCATCTATCTCACACCAATTTAATTCTTCAACCAGTCAGAAGAATCATGTATGGCAGAAGAAAAATTTTCCTTCCAACCATAACAATATTGTGTTGTATAATTAAAATTGGTTAAGAAGGTAAATTTTATGTTAACTTCTGTAGCCACATATACAAAAATAAATGATAATAATAATGAGGATGGGAGGAAACTTTTGGAGATGATGGGTATGTTTATGGCCCTGATGGTAGTGATAGTTTCACAAGTATATTCATATTCCCAAACTCATTGAGTTATATTCATTAAATATGTACAGCTTATTACATGCCAGTCGTACTTTGATAAAGCAAGTTTTAAGAAAGCATTTATTATCTTTATAAAAAAGCACATGTCTTTCTGAGGGATTACAAAATATTCTAATTTTGAGAGGTGTGTACCACAGTGTACACAGGATTTAGGACACAATACATGAGGCTACTTATAGCACATGGCATACAGCAACTGCTCAATAAACACTTGCTAATAAATGAATGTAAGGGGATTGATGGCCAGGAAGAAAGCTTGGGAAAAGGTAAACAAAAGAGAGGCCAAAGGTTCTGACTGGTTGAGATGTTTCCTGGGTCTAATTCTATTTTGTAATCACTTTAAAAATGCAGCTCTCTTCGCATTTAAGAGAAATACATGGAACTAAACTCAAGCAATATTTCAATTAGATAAGAACAGACTGAATACATGGAGCTAAGAACAGAGCCAAAGTTACAGAAAGTGTGAGCCCAGACCTCCAAATTATGAATTAGAATTCTCACTTCCTGTGTAAAAGAAAAAAAAATGCACCAGACCAGTTAAAAAGCAAGGAAGACTTTATTCAAGACTGTAATAGAGGTCAGTACTATTTTAGTAGGAAAGATTTAATTCAACTGCTGAAACAAAAAGGTGGGAGGATTTTTAAATGCTGAGATGAACTAATGGAAAAGTACTAGAGGACATTAGTGGGGAGGTTGGCCAATGTGATTAGGCTACCTGTGTTTGTTAATTGTCCCTCATCAAAGTTCAGCTCCCACTCTCCTTCAGAAACTAAGAGATATAGGCCTTATGCTTCTTGATGATTATATTTCAAAAGGATGGCTACCAGGACCTTGAGAAAAACATTACCTGGGTTGCAGACAATTTATATTTCAAAGAGGCAAGAGAACGGATTTATAATTACAAGCTTTCTCAAGTAAGTGCTCTAAGAAAAAGGGGTCAAGGGCCTATAGTCAAAAGAGACTGCCTAAAATTTAGTCAAGCTGTGGGGAACTTTAAGGTCATCCTGGTTTTCTTTCTTCCTTGCTTCTTTTTTCTTTTTAATCTATCTTTTTCCCTTTTAAACTATTTTTAAATACCCATGATATATGAAAGGGAATTTTTGCTAACAGAGAAAAGAATTAACAGCTTGTCAGATCCTCAGACATTGTTGGCTATTGGATTTCTGTTCTTCCTTTCCTGATAAGATACTGTTTTCTCCTAGTAGACATAGCCTTAGAGGCTCCATGCTGTGCTTCTATAGGATCACTGACTGAGCAAGAATGTTAACTCATTATTACTAACAACAAATTTGCTTTACATGTAGAAAAATATTAGCTAATTTTTTGCTGCCCTTATTTCTTATTATCACCAACCAGCCACAGCAATACACACCTACTCACTGTCACTTTCTCCCTCTGCCTTGAAATGTACAAAGTGTCTCTGAATTTGGACAAATTCTTTTGCCTCACTATGGGAAAGCTTTACCCATTCCTACCCTTGGAGTGGAAGCCACTCTCTACCTTGGTAATCATAGTTTATTCTTATGCTGCTACCACTATTTGTAATAAATCTTCCTTGAAATAATAAAAAGAATGAATGGCTGAAATTCAACGACTCAAATAAAAGGTTATGCCTATGTACATATAGAGAGATTCAGGGTTGAGGTGGGGCTTGAGCTGTTTATAGGCATATGAGAAAATAAATTAGAAGAAAGGACAAAAACACACATTAGTAGCTATGTTTAATTTCATCCTTAGAAGAAAACTCAAGCTACATGAATAGTGTGTGTGTGTGTGTGTGTGTGTGTGTGTGTGTGTGTTGTGTACACACACACATTTGGCTCTATTTCCCATTAAAAACTGCCGAAACCTTAAAATCATCCTCTTCTTCTCCACCATGTTCTCTCAAGGATAGAACTTGGCTTATTTGTTTCACTGTCCTATCATAGCTTCTGCTCTTGTTGGAGGTATGTGCACTGGGCATCCCAGTGTGTTTTCCACTCCACTCTGAAGCACTTCAGCCATCAGTGTATCAAAGATGACTATTATAAGGCTCTCTGCTGATGACTGAACTCTCCAGTGACAGTGCCAATGCTCCAGTTTATAATACTACTTTCTCATGTTTATTTCCTCTGAAGACATCCATGCCATTTCATTCTTTTTGGAGTTGTAGCTTCTTCTTTACAGAACCAGATCCTAGCCCATGGGGATGGACCCAGAGAACAAAACTGAGTGAAACATCCTATGCTATCATTAGGACTACCTCTCTCCTCAAGCAAGATATAGGGATCCAGTTCTTCCCTAAGGATGACTTTTATTAGCAGTCTTCTGCATCCTTCATGCAAATATATTCCTAGCAGTAATCTTTCAGATATTACCAGCAGGGAACTTAGTTAACACTTAGGATTCTAAGTACATACATGTCCTGAAACTTTTCTTCTGCAGCCAAGTTAACAGAGATAGGGATTTACCTCTCTGCTCTCATTTTGATGCAAAGACTACAATAAGCAGTTATTACTAATGATCAGATTCACAATGGGAGTAGGAAGGGAACAGGCCCACATGCTTGAAATTTACTGTTTCTGGTGTGTGCAGTATTCCTCAGGGTGGAGGGAGCAAAAGAAAAGTTGAGAATAGCTGTTCTAATGAGTCTGTTCCTGAAACTTTAGAGTCTCTCTAAGTGGCTGTATCACTAGATATCACAGTTTATTCAAAAAGTGGTACTGACAATAAATTCTTAAGAACAGATAAAAAGCTTGAGTATTGGGCAAAATTATAATCAAATACTAATAATGAAATGGCAATTAATGATAACCATCTTCCTAGAAGTGTATTTTGACAGAAAGACATAGAAAATAGAAAAAAAAATATGTTTGGTTTACTGACAGAAAATCCTCCACTTTTTTCTTTCATATTTAAATAAATCATGACTTTCTACCTTGTATCCTGGTATAAATGTATGTCAAGACTCATTCTGCAAGGGGTGTTATATTAGTTTCCTATTGTTGCTATAACAAATTACCACAAACTTAGTGGCTTAAAACAGCACAAATTTATTTCAGAGTTCTAGGCGTCAGAAGTTTGAAATAGATCAGCAAGTTTCCTTTTAGAGACTCTAGGGGAAAATGCCTTTTCCAGTTTCTAGAGGCTGCTTGAGTTCTTTGGCTCATGGCCCCACATCATTTCAACCTCTGTATGAGTCATCACAACTCCTATGACTCTGAGTCTCCTGCTTCTTCCTCCCTCTTATATGGACCCTTGTTTTTACTTTGAGTCCACTTAGGTAATCTAGGAAAATCTCCTAATTTTAAGGTCTTTATCTTAATTACATATGACATAACTACATGTTCTGTAGTTATGGAGATTAGGTTCTGGAGATTAGGATCTGTACAATTTTTATGAGGGAGAGGACCATTTTCTGCCTCAGATAGACCTAGCACTTACCTAAAGCTAGAATCAACCGAACATGGAATTATGGGAATTTAATTGGGAAATCTGAAGAAAGGTCTATCGTGACCAGGAATTCAAAGTATCTCACATATACAGTTTCTGTTGCCTTCTTTTGGTTCTGTCTCCTACTTCATTGCTTTTAGACTCGGTTCACATGGAAGGATGATAGTGGCAACGGGTATGACCTCATATCCTCCAATGTTCAAGTCCAATGAGAAAAGAAAATCTTCTTCCCAGAATTACCAACAAAGTCTCATCATGTTCCACTAGCTCTGAATGCATCGTGTTCCCCTCTCTAAACCAGCTATCATGTCCAGTGAAAGTTCTGTATTTTTTGTACTCAGTTGCCACATCCTTAAGAGGAGGATAATGTTCAGGCTTGATTCCCCAGGTACAAGGAAGTCCAATGTTAAATAGCAAATAAAAATCCTCCATGACAGGGCGAGAGAAAGACTGCTAAAGAAAGAAAATACATTTTTAATCTTTCCTAAACAAAGCATTCTGCATTTCCATTATTTATTTTATTGTTTGAGAGAGTGAGAGAGCACACACAAGAGGGAGGGAGAGAGTTGGGGGAAGGGCAGAGGGAGAGGGAGAGGCAGAGAATATCAGGCAGACTTTGTGCTGAGCATGGAACCTTAGGCAGGCTTTGCTCTCACTATCCTGAGATCATGACCCAAGCTGAAATCAGGAGTCAGACATCCCAGCCCTGATATTATTTAGAGTTTTTATGAACACTAAATAAGTTAATAGAAATAAAACATTGAGAAAATGAACTGTGTTTAGCACTTAGTAAGCATGCAGTAAATATTAGCCATATTATTATTAATAATTATTAATTATTATCATAAAACATCCAGGGCCCTTTTAAAGCAAACATCTGATTGGAATTTTCTCAGACTCCAATTGTTAGCATTAATTATAGGCTGGTTTATTTTCCTCCGGTCACTTTAAATAAAGGAACTCATTATAGATCTGAGAGAAGGAATTTAGATTGCAAAAGAAATTTTATTTTTTCTTCAATATCCAACCGTCATGCCAGCTGTTTTAGTTCAGGCTACCAATGGGAAGCTGCTTAATGAAGTTGCTTATGGTTTAATGATTTGTGTGGCATAAATTATTTTTCTTAATGTTATTCCTGGGGAATTTTCCAATTGTCTCGGAGAATATGAAGTAAAAAACCGAAAAGAAAAAAAACAGAAAAAAACAACTACAGTGTGGTTCCATATTCCCACAACACCTGGTAAGAAATAATCTGCTTCCTCAATTGCAATTCCATCATCTATTATATTTTGAATCCCTTCACAGCAAGACCCTTCTTATTTACTTATTGCATATATGCTAAAGATCCCAATAATTGCACATCCAGCACACAATTGATTTTACTCAGAATCCTCATTACACCTCTCAAAGTTCTGATAATGAAAAAGTTAGAATGAGCTTTAATAAGCATTAGGAAGTCAAGCTTTCTCAGGGAGATGGTTTAACCACTTATGGACATATATTCAAGTGAATGATGCAAAAATACAGTGTGATTATCTAAAGAGCTGGAGGTTAGATGAGTGTATCACAGGGATATGGTGAATTAAGCAATTAAGTTTCAGCATGACAAATAAAATTGGTTTGCTCTTTGGGACTTAAATCACTAGTTTTCCTTTATCTCTTGAATTCTAGGATTTGTTATGTTTGAACCAAAACGTAAACTGGTCAGTTTTCCTTTCCATTCATTTTTATGGCATCTCCTTGAATTACTTGGTGATTATGTGGTATTTCACATGATACTGCTAATAATGCTATGTTTGTTTTAAAGGGATTTTTTTCAATTAGTATGTTGACTATATTACATGTTCTGATTGTTTTATTTGTATACGTTGTTAACTTAAAATTGCTCTTCAGGTTTTTCTCAAGCATGTTTTATTCCTAACTAAGTTACAAACTTTTTTCCAGACAAAACCAAATGTCTTATTTTCATCTACCTATTGTGGTAAATATAGCACTGAAGATTGTAGGTTAAAAAGTGTTTCATTGAAAACATAAACAAACTTTACATGACATTGGTCAGATATTCAATTATTCCTGAGTGAAGGAAATAGAATGAAGCCTATTAGTACATGCCTGGCTTATCCTATTGAATTAGAATTCATTACTTTCCTGAATGCTTCTATTTTTTTTAACTATAATAGTTTTCACACTCCCCAACAAGTAATGAGTTCTACCTCTCACAAAATAAAAGTATTAAAACTCTTCTCATTTTAGCCTTTAGAAAATGATTACGAAGTACCATTAACACTTATATTTTATAAAGAAGCCTAAGGCTCCTCAGAGGGAAGGTCTTTCCCTAAGTTTATTTCTTTCTCTCTTTTTTTGAATTTAAATGCATTTTATTTTTAGACAATCTCCATGACATGTTTTTTTTTTTTTTCCTTAAAAACAATGCCACTGCTTCAAATAAATCAAGGGCAAAATAAATGAAGAGCACAAGAGGCCATCAGTCCCATTTGTCTAAATCCTGGTGTTGTGTGGATTAAGAGCAGCAGCCAGTTATGACAACAGGTAAAACATCCAAAGTAATAGCCCAATTCATTAGCATTTTTCCATTTTTTAAATCATCCTTAAAGAAAATCATATATGGAGTCACACTCTCCTCACAGTAGTCCAGCAGAGTAACCATGCAATCTGGATTCATGTTTTCACCAATAATGAACTGGTAGTTTTTGAAATTAGCAGGGATATGCATGATTTGCTCTGCAGCCCCCATCATTATGCTTTCTGGCTTATGTTTGCCTTTGATTGACTTTATGTAATCTTTGATGTACTTCTTGCAGGCTTCTTCGTGAAGTTGGTTTCTGGCAAATAATGGTTCATAACAAATATCAACACAAGTGATTACTGGGCTTTCCATACCTTCGCCCTTAGGGCTTTCAGTGGAGGCATCTCCAACAATGAATGAGCTATCAGTGTTACCCTCTGTCCTACTGACCACCATCTCCTCCACCTCCAGGCAAAGCTTGTCCATGATGTCTCGGATCTTGTAGATCTAGGAAAGCATCTCATCTTGGCTGATGAGGTCCCAGTAGATGATCATGAGGGTGGCTGGAGAGAAACAACTGTGGCACTAATTTAGCAGGAGCTAAGGAGCTCTGAGCAAGTGCTGTGCTGGCCCAGGGCTGGCAGGGGTAGTGGAGCAATTAGAAAAGCTTAAGTTTCTTTCTTTTAAATGCTGTTGATTGTCCAAAAATCCGTTTTCAATGCAAAAGTATCTTTTTTGTTGCTTCTTTTGACAGCATTGCAGAGCAAATAAGGGCACATACTTTGGGAGCCAGGTGGACCAATTTCAGATTTTGATTCTGATTATAATACTTGTGAAAGGGGAACAAGTTATTTAATCTCTTTGTTAATCCCTTTCTCTGTCAAGGGCAAATAATCATAATAAATGCATCTGTGTATTTGGGTGTGTGTGTGTGTGTGTGTTTGTGTGTGTGTGTGTGTGTTTCTCTCCCTGGCTGGCAGAAAGAACTGAAATGTTTTCAATGGTACTTAAAAAGGCCCATGCTGAAGATCCTTTCCATCTTAATCATTGGCTTTCTAGTCAAGCTCACTTTCTTTCTCATCCGGAATACTCTGGAGGGAGAGGCCCATAGGATTTTTATTCCTCTTGCAGTTGTACAGACAAGAGTTTTTTAATCTGTATGTTTGGATACTAAGGTAAAGGGTTTTGTGGATTAAGCACTCAGTTAATGGGCAGATAACTTGGTGAGGGGATCTCTTTGTTGAGGTGAAATATGGTGATTACCTTCAGTTCCTCTGGTAGGGCCTGACTATCAAGAGTTTGCCCAGGACTGAAGGGTTTTAGTAGGATTCTCAGTGCTAAAGCTATGACAGTCCCCTACATCAGTTTTGCCTCCACTTTCCTTGGTTTGTCAGTCTGAATTTGATAATTTTTTTTTCTATTAGATGCTGGCTCATCTCATGGAAACTTTCTCATCAACTGCTAAGAAACCACATGAGATTTCTTCAGCATGATAAAGCTTTTGATGATGTAATTTGTAATTTGTATGTAATGATGTAATATGTAATTCATCCACCTTCCTTTCATTCCTCTCTCACGTGTGTGGAATGTAAGAGTTATTATTAATTATATTTTACACATCTCACATTCCATTCTTCTAGCCACATGACAGTTCTCTTTGGAATACAAACATGGAAAATAATATATTTCCCTATCAACTTCAAATTGGTTGTATCAATCATGTTCTTACTAAAATGATTTCTGAAATCTTTTCTTCTGCCTTCATTTAGCTTCTCACTGTACCTATTGATGAAGCCAAATATATTTTCATGGCTCTCTTCTTCAAACTCGCTGTGATTCATATGAATTCTGTTTTTATTTCCTTACCTATTCTTCTTGGCTATTGCCCTTGAAATAATGTCTGACCTCTAATCCTTTTTCTTAATTGCATTGGGCCTACTTAGCTTAGTGATGATGATTATTTAGCCTATTTTCTGCTTCTTTAGGCTATTTATTTTTATTCCTATCTATTGCTTTTTCATCAATAGTAACTCCATTTTTAACCTCCCTTCTCCCTTATTTGAATTTGAGGCAGGTACAATTTAAATAAGTTTAGGGAGCTAGATTTGTCTTCCTTTTCAGTTGTACAGAGTACGTTGGATTATTTTTAATTATAAAAGACTGATGAGAAAAACTCAGAAAATATAAAAATACATGAAGAAAATATTAGTATTCTATCTCTCAGAATAACAATCTATTGAATTAGAGATTACTATATAACTTTGGACTAACAAACAGTAAGCACTTAACTTTTGTTAATACTATTATTGGTAAATAGTAATGATAAAAGTTGGTTCTTAAAAATCTCATATTTTTAAATGTTTGTATGTGAACAAAAGATAACAACCTGTTTTAATAATCCACCTTTTACTAATAATGATCAGGTGGTCTAATCATGGTTTTTATAGAAAGCCCTATATTATTATTTCACATGTTTAATAGGTTTGGGTTTTTTTTTTTTCAGTAATAATAATGACTTTGCTTGATTATTCAAATGAATGTCTGAACTTCTTATGCTAGTGCCACAATTTGCAAGAACTCTAGCCAAAGAGAATAATTATTATTATTTCAACTTCAATAATTTTTTTTCAAATTAAAAAGGGCAATAAAAACTGATCTTCTATGTAGCAATATCCTTTCTACAGGAAAAATTCTAACATCAAAGGATGATATTCTCAAGGTCCAACTGCCAGCCTTCTTTCCTTATGCCCTAGAAATAAATATTTTTAATGTAAGAAGCTAGATAGTAAATATTTTCAGCTTTGTGGGCCATATTGTCTTTATCACAGCTACTCAACTCTGCTGTTTTAATTTGAAAACAGCCATAGACAATGCATAAACAATGGACTTGGTTGTGTTCTAATATAACTTTATCTACAAAAGCAAGTGTTAGGCCAGATTTCTTCCACAAGCTATAGTTTACTAACCCAAAGAGCCTAGCACCATCACAATTTTGGTCAATTATAGGTATTATTTATTGAGTACTTCTCATATACCAGGTATTGTGTTAGGGTGCTGCAGTACAGTATAAGCTTGCATTTTCACAACAATTCTATTAATTAGGTATTATTCTTCCTTTATAACTAAGAAAATAGCAGTACTACAATTTAAGATAAGAGAGTGTGGCAGGGCTGGCCTTCAAACAGTCTTCTGACCCAAATCTGTTTCACTCCAAAGCCTGGACCTTATTCAAAGAATGCTTGTGTCCCTCCTTACTAAGATGCCTGCTCACTTATTTGTTACCACTTCTAAGGGGATCTGTATGCTTAAACAATTTAATATTAAAATAAAGGATCGATGTTCTCAGTAACATAATTTTAGCAATAAATTGCACGCTGTGAAAAAAGTAGGATTTCTTTCTTGCTCTCTTAGAACTGTACTATGGAAGCGGAAACCTAGATTAATAGTCTATTCTATTCACATTTATAAAATATCTCTGAATTATGAGAATAAATGATTTTTTTCTTTTCTTTTTTATTATTTTCTGGTTTTTCAAACCTCAAACTTACGATATTCTCAAAAAAGCTAGAATAAAACATACTGTGTTCCATAACCAGATCCAATGAAAAAATATGGTATTCATAGATTAAAAATAACTAAATTTAGCTTACAGTGAAATTAGTTTTGGAAATTAGTGATCTTCTTGAGTAACGAAGGAAGTGGAAAGAATACAAACTTATTTTGATGTCTGGTTCCATCACATACTAGCAGCAAGGACAAGAGTGACTTGCTTAACATAAGTGACAAGAGTGATTTAACTGACCTGAGTCTCAATACTTCTAGGTATAAAATAAGATTAATAACTTCTTTACAGGACTTTGATGAGGATTAAATGTTAAAAGTGTTATGTTAGATATACTATGCAAATATTTACGTGTCCCAGATGTCTCTAAATCTTCCACCTTTCTGGAATCGTCCTGACTTATAAAATTTACCCCAAATGGTCCAAAACCTGTCTCATATAAGAAAGGCCACTCACTTTTCTCTTAGTATTGCAAGGTTTTATTTGTTGCCACTGTTGTTTTGATAAGGCTTATGTTGCTCTAAGTTACTTTCTGCACTCTTATTATTTCCCATTTATGCTTTTCTATTGTATTAGTATTGACCATCCCATGCTTCTTGTTGCTCTTTCCTTTTCTCTGTTTCATATAAAACTAGATGGAAACAGAGCTTGAGCTGTGTGCATGAACTGTGCTGAAAACACCCTGATGCATGTCTCACTCCACTTCCATTTTCCACCCACTAACTTTTAAGTTCCTCCAATTCCTTTCCTAGTATTTTTCTAGGCAGAGCAATTCAGCTTACCCTTACAGTCACCTTCTACACTATGTACAGTGCTGACCTCACTTTCTGCATATAAAACAAGTCATTTTTTTCAGCTATGAGATAACCTTTCTAAGGTAGGAATTTCCATTTCCCAGTAGGCAAAAGTGACTGCAGTCAAAAACTAAGTTTCCACCTGTCTGTGATTTTCTATTAATGTAGCTTTAGGAAATATATATCAGTAGATTGTGTTTAGCAACAATTGAGATTCAACAGGGCTACCATAAAATTTCTATTAGTTAGAACTTTAATAACCTGTCATTTCAAATAGATTATTAATCCCATTTATTTTTTTCTTATTGAAGTGTAACACATACAAAGAATGGTAAACAAAACAAAAAATATAGGGTTCATTGACTACCCTTTAGATATTCACCTAAAGTGAATACCCTTGTAAACATCACCTAAGAAATAGACATAGGCATCAATCCAGAACTTTACCCATAACCTTTCTCAATCATACCACATTACATCCACCCTAAAGATAACCACTATCCCAATTGCCAGAAATACAGATTTGCCTATTTTGAAATTTTCTGTAACTGGAACCTTACAGTAGGGATTCCTTTGTATCTGATTTATTTGTCTTATCATTTTTTTGTGAGATTCATATTGTTGTATGTAGCTCTGATTCATGACCTTTAACCACTATATATAATTTTATTGCATGAATTCACTACTATCTCATTTCTGGATCCATATTTAAGATGTTTTCCATATTTTGGCTTGATGGATAATGTTGCTCTGAAGTATATCTGTCTATTCATATATAGCTTACAGTGGATATTCTCAGGCTTATGTCATATGTTTGTGCAACTATAGTAAATACTGAAAACTTGGTCACTTACTCAAAATTTTCACTTCCATAAAGACCTAAACTTTGGTGTTCTGCCTTTATCATTTTGGCTTTATTGGTCTCATGTTCAATTACCAGCATCCAATTCAGTCCTTTGTTAAGATTAGACAGTTTCATGACATAGCTAAGTTGGGTTAACATTCCATTAAATTGTGATATCCAAAGCAACTTGCCTTTGCTAAATGAGTACACTTGGCTTATTTGGAAAACTCTGTCACTTTACCTTCTAAAACTTATTCATAGGTAATGGAGAACCATTGTTTCCTTCTATAAACTTGAAATTTTCATCTTATTGTGTATCCTGAATTAAAGAAAATATACAAAATGGCACTCAGGCCTTTAACTACATCTTGCTTTTCTGCAGCTAGTAAAGCAAAATCCATCCCCTGCATGGTGCATGCAATTGTGAAGAAGGTAGTTAGGGAGAAGGCGACACACTGCTGTAGTCATAACCAAGGCCTGTGATTTAGGAAATCTATATTAGAGGGAACCACAGGGAGTCAATTGCCATCTATCTGCCTCATACACATTTTAATTATACCACTAACTTTGGTAGAAAGATGTCATCTAACCCTCTGCTAAGACATATTCTTTGTAAAATTAAAATTGTCCTCCTAGGAGGAGGTATATGCATAGTGAATGCAAACATAAACACAAGTCCTATTTACCTGAAAGTAGCTACTGAAACAAGATGAGTCTGGAGGATCTATATCTATATCTATATATCACTTTATTTTTAGAATAGCCAAAAAATTACTATGACTTTCATCAAGAATAGTAGAAAAATAAAATCTCAGCTATTTCAAAAAATCAAATAGAAAAAAAGGCAAATCATTGTAGATTTTCCTACATGAAAATTACCTTCCTTGTCTTCTGCTTAATTTTTTTTCTGAGAACCTTTATAAATCATTAAAATTTAGCATGGATGGCATTCTTTTTTCAAAAGACCATTTCAAAAGTTAAAAAGTGTTCATATGAGTTGGGAAGGTGTTCACTTATACAGTTCAACCAGAGGAAAACCCACTGTTAAGGTCATGTTTAAGGAAAGACTTGAAGAAAGCAGAGAAAATAAGCACTAAGCTATCTGTGAGTTAGGAACTCAAAGCAGAAGGAATAGCAAATGGAAAGAGCTATAAGGAAAATCATTTTTAGTGTATCCCAGAGACTGCAAGTAGGACAGCATGTACAAGAACGTGTACAGTAGGATATAACATCAAGATAAGATTTGGTGGGAATGTCACACTCTTAGATTGTGTTTCTGAAGTCTCTGGGAGATTCTGAACACAGCAACATATAATCAGACTGATGTCTAAGGGGATCACTCTGGCTGTGTATGAAGAATGGATTCAAAGGGTCAAGTAGAGGTTGGGGGTAGGGTGGCAAGAGGAGGCCTTTCTGATAGTAGACAACAGGTAACAGTGGCTTTGACTAGATTGTTAAAATTTAAAGTAGAGCCCACTGAATAAGTAAAGGAACAGAGATGCTATTTGCAGATGGAGCAGCAAATATCATCTTTATGGTTGATAAATATAGCCTGGCAGACACATTGCATAGTGAGAGCCAAACATGTAGGCATCCTAACTCCCTACACACTGATCTAGGAAATGGAACAGTCTCTTAGAGGAAAGTTTGAATCTTGGTACAAAATCACTTACTTGGCCTCTGTCTCTCAGGCTCAGGGATAGGAAGAAGGAAAAGTTTTGAGTTACTTCATGTGGTGGAAGCAGTTAATTGTCTCCCTAAAACCATTTTCTCCTTTATTCTGGATGCATGATGGTATGGCAAGAGATATTATTTCCCAGCCACCATTTTACCAATGTAATGAGAGGAAGAGTGATATATTTACTTTTATATTATTTGCTTTAAAGGAAATCCTGTGCCATGAATATCCCCCATTTTCCTCCCTGCCAGTCAGAAACAGCAGTGACTAGAGCATCTTGGAAGTCACATGTTGCCAGATGCTACCTTGAATGGATACTCTCATAAGTACTTTCTCACAAGAGAGAGTTTTAATATCTTTAAGTCACTGACTTACTGTTGGATCTTTTTGTTACAGAAGCCTAACCTTATCCTCACTAATACAACTCTTTAGGTAAAGAACCCTGGCAAGCTTAGGACAGAGAGAATGTGGAAAGGTAGTGAAGAGGCAAGCCATAATATTAACAACAATGGTCTTGCAGAAACAAATATCCATATTTTCTTCCTTTCTGTTCCATGTACGTGTTTATACATTTTAGCTAATAATCCTGTTTTACTTTCATTTCTAAACTATTTCATATAGCATGCATTTGGGTCACTAGCTTTAAAATTTACAAAGTGAGACACAACATTAGGATGAGAGGATACGAAAGAAGGGAAAATGGCTATCATCCAAGGATTCAGACTCAGAGTTGGATACAAAAGCTGATGAGATTGGAGTTTTTCTACGTTCATGAAGAAAAGTATTTATTTTCTTTTTTATATGAAATAGGTGAATTATACTAGAAATTATCAATTTGTACTTTTATAGTTGATGCTATTAGTAATTTTTTAAAGGATAAGTAACAGTGTATATTAAGTCATTCATTAAGGGATGAATCTTAATAGAATTTTTGGTCATATTTTCATGTATTTTGAACATCTTTGCTATAGACAGCAAACATATAATCTTTTGTGTTCAAATCCTTATGGTAAGATCCAAAAAACCTAAAATCTTTACCTCTTGGAATTGCCTCTCTCAGATACAAACCTGAGAGCCAATCTCCACTTCTATTGGTTAGATATACCTATGTAACACTATAATTTAGAAATGAGCAACTCTAAGGAGATAGTTTTTTTTTTTTCTTTTTGGCCAGAGGCAGAGACATTTGGTTTTGGTAATAGCAATAATTTCCTACATTCCAGAGTTCCTAGTACATAAGCAATTTCAATGGTTAATTCTCATGCATGGTGAAACAGTAGAATCATGCATTTTTATCAGGACAATTTAGAAACACAATTTGGGGGGCTTCGATACTATGAGAATGGAAATCAACATAAATTCCTGTGCGTGGTTACTTTTGGGGCCAGATACACTTACCTGCCCCTGTGATAAGCAATATGGGATCAACCATTCCTTTCTGTCCCTTTGTTAATCAGTACTGAGAACTAGCAAAAATAACCTAGCTACTTGCTCCAAGAAATACTAGCTGATGAAAGCAACTTAAAATAGCACACTCAGCGAGACTAATAGGTTACTCCTCAAGAATTTCTTTAAGACTCTTTTTGCCTCACTCTGCCTATCAATTCAAAGCTGTTGTGTCATAAGCCATACCTAATCCAAAGCAATTCTACTCACTAAAACACCCACATCAAAATCAACCAGCCCAGACACTGAAAGCCCTAGGAATATCTACCCCCAGCTTCCCCCTTCTGAGAAACTTTTAAGAATTTATATATGTGTGTGTGTGTGTGTGTGTGTGTGTATACACACACATATTTAAATATATATATATATATATACACACACACACACACAATGGAATATATATATACACAATGGAATATTACTCAGCCATCAGAAAGGATGAATACCTACCATTTACATTGCTGTGCATGGACCTGGAAGGTATTATGCTGAGTGAAATAAGTCAATCAGCAAAAGACAATTATCATGTGGTTTCACTCATATATGAAATAAATATAAGAAATAGTGCAGAAGACCATAAGGGAAGGACAGGAGACTAAATGCAAAAAATCAGACAGGGAGACAAACCATGAGAGACTCTTAGCTCTGGGAAACAGAGTTGCTGAAGAGGAGATAGGTAGGAGGATGGGATAATAGGGTGATGGGCATTACAGGTGATGTGATGAGTACTAGGTATTATACACTATTGATGAATAATTGAAAACTACACCTGAAACTAATGATGTAGTTAGTTGTAGTATGTTGGTGTACTATGATGTAGTATGTTGGAAAATTGAATTTAAACTTAAAAAGTTTAAAAAAAGAATTTTTCAAGGTTGTCTTCTTCCTACTGCTCTAGGTTTAATGGTTTAGCTTTTCATGATCAACAGGTTTTACTGATAGTCTTTGGGGGAGTAATAACTAAAAAGTGGAAGCCTAGTCATAAACTTGATTCTCTAGCACTTCCAATATTATGTCAATTTCTCAAACATCTTAACTACTTTTCTGCTTAATCAGTCTGCTTCTGTCTATTAGCTTGAAACCAAGACTCCTGTCTGTTACACTCACAAAGTAATTCCTTTCAAATCTCATTAAATCCCATACAATGGATGGCTGAATGAATCAGGCTTCCATTGTACACTTTAAAGGTAAGGTATGGTATTTAAAGTGGAATCTTTGTGGTAGTGGGCTTTTTAAATTAGCAGTTGTGCTAGAAAGAGAACTGGTGTAGATAATTTAAGGTTGCATAAACAGAAAGGAAATCAAAACAAAACAAATAAGCAGACAACAAAATCAAAAGAGAACACTCAGGACAGTAGTCCATTTCTACTCCCTATAGTGCCTTTTCCTCTACTTCTCCATCTACTTCACAATTGAAATTTTAAACTGATGCAGCTACCATATCTCAATCCTAACTGTGGGCAAAGCTGGGGGCTTTGAGTAGGAGGCAGTCATTAGGGAGTAAATATAAATCCTATGAAAAACTTTGATAATAACAAATGTCTATGTATTGAATGTCTGCCTGTAGCACTTTTCTTCAGTTGTCAGTTGGTCAACTTGGTTAAACAGGCTACTTTAGTTGGTTGAAAAGGAAGACATCCGAGATATCTGATGGGAAGGAGATAGCAGTTTGGTAAGTAACATCAGTTTTCCTCCCCTAATAAGGACAAAGAATGAATCTACAAAGAGTCCTGAGCCTGATTTTCTTATAACTCACTCAAAGTTTGACAAAACTTGTCTGAACCCCTACTTTAAGGAC